>NC_143500.1:31517500-31817500 GCF_051622355.1 Phaseolus vulgaris | reverse complement strand
TTAACAGTGTCTCTTATATCAATGTTAGCAGCATATGGGAGTGTCATGACAGCAGGGTCAAGATTCATCACATAACCCCGGATGTTTCTCATATGTGTATGGCAAACCAACCTATGCATGAGTGTTGTTTTCCCACTCCCTAAAAACACAAACAAGGTTTATATTCCAAGACTTCATTGATAATAAAGCACAATATTACAAATGAAAAACAATTCCAACCCAGCATGTTAAATATAAATGCAGAATCACCTGCCATTCCAACAACAATAATGATGACAGGTTTTCTTCTGAAGTTAGGAAGTCCATTCCCAGAAGACGGTCCTTCAATATTCAGCTTGTTCATAGTCTCTGTCAGTTCCTCCTTTTCCTTTTCCTTGTCTTCTACCTTTAAAACCAACCAGAGGATAAAGAATTCTCATAATCACATTTTATAATTTAAATCACCAAATTAAAAATAAATGTGAATTAAGGTTAATCTATTATAGAATAATAGATTAAAAATTTAATAATCCTATGAGACTATACGACCTAGTCGCATGAAGTCCACAACACAATGTAACTTTAAACTGACTTAAGCAGGGTAGGGTCAAATTTCATTTATAGTTATCTAGTTTCCTGAAGGAAATGAAAAAATGAGTGAAAAGAGAGAAGAGTATTGATAATTGACCACCAGAAGAGTCGTCGGAATCAATTTGCATGGGTGCATTGTGGAGTTTAACACTTCCTGAACCGGTGATCATTTCTAATTGTAGGGGCTCTCCGATTTCGATTTGGGGAGGATTGAAACTAGGTTCTGACAAGGGCGAGAGAAAGGGAGAGCAAAGTTGGGATTTTATATCACTTTTTACTGGGAGGGTTTATGAACCAACACAATATGTCATATGTCACTGCCTACATAGGACCGTTCAGGGTTATGAATCTTTGAAATTTTGTTTTTTCTTTTTACAGAATTTTGGATATTCCTTAACCAATATATTTGGTTATAAATTATTATTGGTGTGTACTCCTTATATATGAAACTTTTGAATTTATATACAACTTTTCTACTGAGACTAATATATTTAAATAATAAACTTTTAAAAGATAATTTATTCTTATAAAAAAAATAAAAAATACTTTACGATAACTCTAAAATACAAGAATTTTTGCAGATGTGTTCACATTTTTATTATATTAAAATATATAATTTTATTATTTTATAAGTACTTAATTAAAAATATAAATTAATATAATTTAACAAACATACAAAATTTTATAAAAATAAAACTAAAAAATTATATAAACTTTATTTTCAAAAAAATATTTAATTATTTTAAAATAATCAATTTATTCAATATTTATTTTATTGAATAAATTATTTTTATTTATTAAAAAATAAAATTATTTAATTAAAATATAACACTAAAAAAAGTTTTAAGTATCTTTTAGATATTATTAAAATTACAATCAAACAAAATAAATTAATACATACAAGTTATCCTAATTTACAAATACAAGTCATATATTTTATAATAATGCTTGTCACACCTCCATTTTTTTAATAAAAAAATATTTAAGATTTTTATTCCATGTCAGCAAGAGCTCTCCGTGTCTTATGTGAATTGACTGCTTAGTCCCAAAAGTGCACTCTAGGGTTTGCAAAAAAGCATAAAATCTACATGGGTTTACCTTCACCCCCTCTTTAGGGGGGATTATTTCCTATTTAGTAGATCTAACCTAATATTAGTGTCATAATAGTAAATAGTGAAAAGCAGCCTTGCACAAAAACAAGATAAAAATTACTATCAAATTCTTTTCCTGACATTCAAGTAAACTGGTGTAAACTCTAATCAATAAGTGAATTAGTTTCAAATAAAATAAAAATTTTGACACCATAATGACAGTGTTTTAACAGGCTCAAATGATTTAAAGACAGTGTTTTGCATGGTTGTCTAATCATCTAATGAAATGTTTTCACCTTAGTAACTTAAGGTTTTAAGAAATTATATATATGATCTGATCACTTATGTTTTGCATAGTTGTCTAATGAAATGTTCTCACCTTAGTAACTTACAGTTTTAAAAAATTGTATATAATCTGATCACTTATGTTGCTCGATCTTATTTGCTGCTAGTATCACACTTTATTATTATGGTTTGCCACTTTGTTTCATTATGAAGTTGATTTTTATAATTATTGTTGTGTCAAGAGTATTATGACATGCATATACTGAGACAAGTATAAGCAAGTTTCACAAATTTTACTCAAACTCAAGTTTGACAAGTGTACGTGTGCACACATGCTTGTGTCGGGAAAAAATGGAGACTTGTTAACCAATAATAGGATAGACTGACAAAGAAAGAGTTCCAGAGAATACATTTTAATCTGTTTTCAAATTATTGAAAATTTGGCCCATCCCCTTTAGCAAATAGACGTTATCATGTCATAAAGGACGCCTTCATGGAACCAATAAATATTAAATCAACTCAAAAGGCTCCCACCTGTAGGATTTGGGGAGGGTAGATTTATAAAACCTCACCCCACAGGCAGAGGTTATTTTAAGGTATTTGAACCAATAACCCCAAAGCCTCAAGGTTAGCTCCCCCTTGTGGGGATTATCGAAGGGGTTGGAACCAGTCACCACCAAGTTAAAACAAGTCAGCACCTTACTATTGCTTCAAGGCTCTCCCTCTTGACTAAGTTAATTCAATTACTCAAGGTAATGAAACTGCAGTTTCATTCTTGACATAGTGGAGTTTTGTGGGAAAAAAAACACAAGTCAACCATAAATGTATTTGAATGTCATAATATATATGTATGTATATATATATATATATGACCACATGAAAGTCAAACATTTAGTTTTTATCCTTATTCACATTAGTTGACAATAATAAATAACTGTGTCCCAGATGTACATGTCTAAACACAGTAAGCTGCAAAGAGCTAACAAACACATACCATTCAAAGAACATGCAAAACTAAAACAACAATAAGGACTCAGAAGTTAATCTCAAAAAGAAACTGAGGCATTTTGCATTGGACATTTGGATTTAGGGTGAACAAAAAACTGTACTTACTGCATTTGTAGGCAATGCCATTTCACCAGATATTGGAAGCATTGGTGGCCCCATGTCATGAAGACAAGCATTACTGGATGACCCCTTATTTGACGGATGCATTGGTGCATCAAATCTAGGACCAAATCCTGAGTCTCCAAAGGCCTGACCCCTAAAACAAGCCAAGCACAATTTTAAAAATCTTTTGTTCATATGTGCATAATATGCATTTGAATCATAGAAAATCTATAAGCCACACTGTCAGAACAAACTTATATTTTTCATCAATAAACAGCAGCTGATTCATATTCTATGCATATGTGTCAATAATATTATTAGGTCTACTCTCCTTAATGTTGTGAAACTCCAGGACAGTAAGAGAATCAGAGAGGAATTACAAATGGTAACACGAGGATCCTAACTGACTGGTGAGAGTTACTACTATATAAACAATTATATTTACTACATAACATAATTAAAAATAGGTTCATAATGTTCATGCATAGAACAACCAATAACTTCATAAACTTCTAATACAAAGAAACTATCAACAAAATCATTCATTGAAAAATTAAAACAATTAAATAGAAAAGAGGAACACTACAGCACAATCAGAAAAATGAAAATAACAGAGAGGGGAGCTGCATAACCGCGAGCTGTGAGAACAGAAGTGGCGCCGCTGACGGCGGAAGTGTGAGCGGCGGAGACGCAAGCAGCGCGATTTCAGTGAATGAGGTTCGATTTTGGGTTTTTTAGGGTTCAGTGAACGCGATTTTGGAGCGGCGCGATATACCAGCAGCAGTTGAAACACGTTTGAGCCCTTCAAAACATCAGATACATGGAGGGGTGACACAACAAAATACTTCACAAATAAGTAAGACTTATGTGATATTGGTAAAATTAAATCAATAGTATTTTTTCTTCAATCTTTCCCTCCTAAATTGTCAGATCAACAATAACAAATGAAGTTCAAGGGAATATAAATAAATCAATAACACCTTTTTACTATTAACATATAAATATTGTAGTTTTAAAAACCATTTTTTTAAATTAAATAAATTATATTATTTTTTCTATTGGATGTTTAGGATATACTTATATCACATGGAACAAATATAAACAATTAAAAAAAAAAATCTAGACATAAAATGATAAAAATGTCACACACAAATTATTATCCATTAAGTCAATCAAAGATATTTTATTTCATAAACCAGTTATTTAAAAAGATATTTTGTTTCATAAATCAAATATTTAAAGATTAATTGTTTACTTATGAAAATTGTAATGTTATGAAAACTAATATATTTAAATATTAAACTTTTAAAATATTATTCTTATAAAAAATAAAATGTTTTATAATCTTATAAAAATATAAAAATACTTTATAATAAACTAGTTAAAATACAAGAGTAAATGTGTTCATATTTTTATTATATTAAAATATATCATTTTATAAGTAATTAATTAAAAATAGAACATAATAAAATTTAAATTTAAATAATAAACTTTTAAAATATTATTCTTATAAAAAATAAAATGCTTTATAATCTTATAAAAAAATAAAAATACTTTATAATAAACTAGTTAAAATACAAGAGTTTGTGCAAATGTGTTCATATTTTTATTATATTAAAATATATCATTTTATAAGTAATTAATTAAAAATAGAACATAATAAAATTTTAAAAAATATATAAAATTTTATAAACATAAAAACTACAAATTATATAATCTTTATATTTCAAAAAAATATTTAATTATTTTAAAATAAAATAAAATATCTAATTAAAATATAACACCAAGTTTTATCTTTTAAATATTGTTAAAATTACAATCAAACAAAATAAATTACGCGGTTATCCTAATTTACATATATAAGTCATATTTTCTCCAATAAATATATGTCTCATCTTTATATTTTTAATAAATAATTTTTAAATTGTATAATTTAAATTTTTTTTTATAATTTAGGAGTTTTTTAAAACCTGAAAGTTCAAAGTAATTTTTAAATTATCCAATCTACAAATGTTTTTACGTAAAAATAACAACTTTTAAATTAAATTATGTAATATAAAAGTCAAAGTACCTTTCACATTACACAATATAAACAAATTTTGTGCAAAGAAATTACTTTGAAATTGTCCAATCAAAAGAAAATGTAAGAAGTTTATGGAAACAAGATTCAGAACAAAAAAAATTAAATGCATAAGAAAAGTACGAAGGTGTAAAAAGAAAATCTTCTATATGTTATATTAGTGAAAACATGTGTAAGTGTATCAACATTTCTTTTATGATAATAAAAATTAAAATTACAAAATTATTATTATAATAATTAATAAAAATATGAAATATTATGAAAATTAGAATAAAATGTAATCATAAAAATTAAATATAAGAGTAAACTTTATTTCTTTATTTTTATAGCTTTATTGTGAATAACTAATTGAGTTTGAAAATAGTTATAAAATCTAAAAGATAAAATAGTATGGTCTGTGTACACAAAAATACTTATAAAGATAATCCTATTATTATTATTATTATAACATTAAAAAATATTTTTCTCTTTATATACACAAATTCTTATCATTTTATCTTAAAATTTATTTATAGTTATACAATTTTATCTTTTAATAAATAAACAAATATTTATTTCTTTAACAAAATAAATAATTGAATATTTTCTTTAGTAGTATATAATTTTTTAATATTATTTTTACAAAATTATATGTATTTTGAAATTATATTTTTAATTAATTATTCATAAAATAATAAAACTAAAAAATTAATAAAATTATATATTTTTTAGTCTAATAAAAACATCAATACACATGCTCTACACATGTGTTTCACTAGTTATAATAATAATAAATTAATAATAATATTATTATTTCTAACAATATATAAAGAAGATTTTTTACATATTTTTTTATAATTTTAAAATATGACAAATTTAAACTGAAAAATTGAATTAGAAAAAAAATTGGAAGACACAATTTTATTTTTGAATATAAATGACGAAAAGGAAGATTGAAAATATATTTATCATTTTTTTTTTAATCCTAAGAATATAATTATAAGAATCTCTCATTCTCTTTTAGATTTCTTTTTATCTTTTTCTTCTATATTTTTATCATTTCATTCTTTTGTATTGAGATCAATAAAGATAAAAACACAAAACATTTAGACATTAGACATTTAACTATATAAAGAGATAATTGTCGATATACGTAATAATATATGTTTATTTTACAAGATAATAATTGACATTCTTTCATAGAAAATTGAATTTGTAAAATAATGGAAGGATGACCAATCACTCATATTGTTTAAGCTAATCGACAACAAGATATAATTATTTTACATAATGATGATGACAACAACGTAACACTCCAAACATACCTCTAACTATTACAATACAAATTCTACATATTTCTATACAAGCTTTGAGTTTTTCAAAACATTCCTAATACATTATTAGAGCTTATAGAAATGCAAATATTTACAATATAAGTTTCAAATCAACACACCCTTCAACACCTGTATGATCATCTGCTCGTGTACGTAGTACAATCATCGCAATTCAAACACAATAAGAAAATGGGTAAGTTAATGAAGATAAATTTTTTATAATATACACAATTAAATCAAAAGAGAACACCAAATTACATGATCAATTTCTCAATTATTCAATATTCTTCAAATCCCAACAATAAAACAATCACATAGATCTCACATGGATCTACAGATTCAAGATATTCAACAAAAAACGCCTTCCGAAATAGTTGTATTAAGTAAGTCCTACCAGTTGAAAAAATATTGAACCTAGTAGCATATTCAGTGACTGAAAAATTTTCTTGTTCCAACTGCATGAATTCAATTTTTTTATCATATCTGACACTATTAGGAAAATACTCTTCCATGAATCTTACTTTGAAACTCTCTTCTATGTCTTCCATCATCTGCTTCATACCTATCCAACAAAACTTAGCTTCTTCAATGAGCATATATATAGATGACATAAGATAACTTTCTCTCTTCTAGGCATCGAGTAGCTTCAAAGATTCTTTCCATGTCTCTCACCCACTGGTATGCTTCATATGGATTTACCTTCCCATTAAATTTAGGTGGATTGTGTCTCAGAAAGTCCTCCAAACTAAAAGTATGGGGTTGTTGATGAAGCTGGGACCTTCTGCTGCTAATCTAGCGATTTCTAATTGATAAGGGCAGTCTGATGCTGTTGTGCCATAATAACACTCTGTTGTTACAAGGTTGTTGCCATCATCTCCATTGTCCGAGCTAAGTTGGACATATCTTGATGAGAATAAAAAATACATGAAGATGACCAAGGATGATATACTTGAAGGGTCATCTCAACAAGCAATTAAAGACCTCATTAATAGGAGGAATGGACAAAGGCCAAAACATCTTAAGTTCTTCTTATTAGTCTTTTCAAAACATGAGGCCCAAGCCCAAGAAGCCCAAGCCCAACCCATGAGGAGCAAGGCCAAGGCTTTAAGAAATGAGCATCATTGGATGTCTCTTTTTGTAATTACTTTTGAGTAGTCTTTTTAGTAGAACATAAAGAGAGGTGTAGATATAGATATAAGAGGTGTAAAAATACAAAGATAAGTCACACCTTCCATGTGACATAAAAAGTAGGTGTATGTATAGTTTTAGGAGGTGTCAAAGATAGAAATAAAGTCACACATCCCTTGTGACTTGATTTGGCGCCGAATTTGAATGGTCTTGATTTTGAATTTTGCCATTTCATTTTCAGCCCTCTTCTACTATAAAAGAAGGTACCATGTTCTTGTAAATTCAGAATTGGAATTATAAGAAAGGTTACTCTACTCAAATTGAGAGAGAATTATGAGAGACTTGTTCTCCTTCATCTTGTCTCATCTTGTGAGTGATCGAGGAGCTCCAAGTGGCGACATTCCTACACTTTTCTTGGAACATTCATCTCTAAGTGGCGTGTTCATCCCTTCCATGACTACATTCACATAAGTCTTTCTTATTCCATCTCCATTTCCCTTTCCGAATTATGTCTTTGTAATTTCAATCGGTAGTTTGTGTTCTTATGTTGTGTTCTTCATTTCATTCGGTTGTTCTTATTCCTCTTGTGTTTTCCTTTTCAATTATGCACTTGTAGCTTAATTTGATTCGGTAATTGTGTTTCAATTCCCTGTGTTGTTTTCGGTTCAATGTGGAATGACACTCAATCTTGAGTTTGGTTCATCTTTTGGAAGGCTTTATTCTCCAATGATGTTTCCTTAAGTTCCTCCACTTGTATTGATTTGTTTGTCTTTGATTATAACTCCTAATTGTCATCATTCTTCACATATATTGTGGTTTTCATATTCTAAAAAGTGTCTATGCTTGATTCAACTCACATCATATCTATTGGTGGAGGAGAGGTAGGTGGTATACATGCCATCTTCTAAGCACATAAAGACTTGGATTAGAAATTACTAAAAATTTCCAACTACATCTTTAAGACAAATTAACTTCAAAGAAATAATCATACGAAACAGGTAAAAACCAATCAAGACTTAGTTCTAAAATATACTATAACTATTTAGAATTAAGATAGAAAATAATCTTGATCTAGCCATGAGTGTGCACCCTCACCACCTTATCAAGATTATTTTCATTCTTAATGCTTTCATCTTTATTCAAAACAACTACTTGACTCAAGCATAAACAAGATTTCAAGAAAATAACTTTGCTAAAGATCCTATTAAAAACTTTTAGTTAAGCCTTAAAGTTAGACTTAAGGAGAAACACAATAAACCCACTACTCTCAGGTTATCCTAAGGATGAACCGCTCTGATACCATTAAATGTAACACCCCAAAAATGCCTCTAACTATTACAATACACAAGTTCTACATATTTTTATACAAACTTAGAGTTTTTCAAAACATTCCTAATACATTATTAGGGCTTATAGAAATACAAATATTTACAATATAAATTTCAAATCAACACCTTAAAGTTCTTTAGACCCTCCGACACTTGTATGATCATCTGCTCGTGTACGTAGTACAATCATCACAGTTCAAACACAACAAGAAAAACAAGGGTAAGCTAGTAAAAATAAAATTTTATAATATACACAATAAAATTAAAAGAGAAAACCAAATTACATGATCAATTTCTCAATTATTCAATCTTCTCCAAGTCCCAAAAATAAAACAATCACATGGATCTACACATCCAAAATATTCAACAAACAATGCCTTCCGGAAGACCCGTATTAAGTAAGTCCTACCAGAGACTAACACCTGATCCAAAGATTACCAGCGAATCCAACAAAAAGGATCAAGGTAAGTTCAATACAACCCAAGTCGTGCATCTCATATGTCACGGTGTGCATGAACTCCCCCATCAGCTTCTCACCACCTGATATCTTAGTCTATATGACTTAGATCATCAGTGAAGCTCAAAGATCTCTATTACCACATAGGCATCAATACTTAATACACAAACAAACATCAGTCTATACATTATCCCAAATGTATGAATTCAATTCCATACCATTTTCATCATACAATATCATTCAGAACACAATCCACAATATTTGTAATCCTATTTAACATAAAAAAATAGCACTTAAATATTAAACAATCAAAATATAATATTTCTACAAGTTTAAATAATATATAAACAATAAACACAATATATAAACACACAACATCCCTGCTAGAGAAATTGAATATTGGGACCATGTCCCCTCCACATATAGATATTATAGCCTAGGGTACCATTGTAAATTAAAGTTAGCTTCTCTTACCTTAATTGCTTGCTTTCCAAGCAACTTTTAAAATTTTATTCCCTCAGTCTGAATAAGCTTCAAGATTGGGTCAATTGCAAGTTATCTAAACAAAACAGAAATTCAGTATATATTATAACAAGTTGAGAGTAATATTCTTTTCAACTGACACCACCAAGATTGATGACTAAATCCTAAGGAAAAACAGAGAACAAAGGATCTTTAAAGCAAAAATGAACTTACTTGGTTTGAAAATCTAATCGAGTATAAATGTTTCTTAACCCTCAGCTACAATGTGATTCTAAAATAGATGAGGTATTATTGGAGATCCCACATCGACTATATATAAGTGGGTGCAAACCTCACCACATGAGCCGATTTTATGGGGTTGAGTTAGACTTAAAGTCCACTTTGTAATATGGTATCAGAGCAATTTAAAGCCTATCCTAGCGAATGTTTGTTGGGATTATCAGGTCACCCGCTATCGGGCCGTTATCGGACCACCCATAATATGTTATCCCACACACGAGCTATCATGCTCGGCGTGAGGGGGTGTGTTGGAGATCCCACGTCGACTATATATAAGTGGGTGCAAACCTCACCCCATGAGCCGGTTTTATGGGGTTGAGTTAGGTTTAAAGTCCACTTTGTAATAGGTATAGAGTGAGAAACGAAGAGAGAAGAAAGAAGAGAGAAGGAAGAGATGGAGAGAGAAAGAAGAAAATTGAAACGACATCGTGGGGTCTCTGACTTTCTTCACTTTGTTTTCTAACGTCGTTACAAACAATATTTTTTATTTATATAAATCAAAGAGAATTATTCTCTCAAGAGATAAAATTAATATACAAATATATAAAATACAAATACGCAATTTAAATTCTTTTAATTTTTTAAACTAACATGTAATAATATATTTATTCTAATTTTTTTTTCCAATAATAGGATACCATAAAAAATTTATATCAACACATAATCACTATAATAACAATATTTTTGTAAAACAAAATATCTTATGAGGTTTTTATAATTTATTTAATATTTTATTATAGATTATATACCATTAATGTGTCAAAATGTATTGGAATAATTTATTTTTATGTATTTTTTTAAGACTCAATAAATTATGATGACGTGTTTTACATGTAACATCCCATAATTTACATATAACTATTACAATAAAAGTTTTACCAATTTCTATATAAACTTGGAGTTTTTCAAAACATTCCTAATACATGATTAAGATTTATAGAAATACAAATATTTACATGTCCATAGCTCAAAACAAAACTCTGAAACCTCTAAGGCTCTCTTGCACCTGTATGGTCATCTGCTCGTGTACATAGTACAGTCATCCCAGTTCAAACACAACAAGAAAAGCAAGGGTAAGCTAATGAAAAGAAATTTCATATCTTATCTAATTTTTTCAAAAAGAACCAATCAAAAAAATCATTTATAAATATTTCTTTAAATGTTGTCATATAAAATTTCAATATCAATTTCATCATTCATATAGACCACACATGGATCTATTTTCAATCACAATCATTGGATTTCATTTCAATCCCACTTCATCTTCTGGAAGACTCATTAAGTATGTCCCTACCAAAGACTAACACCTAACCCAAAGATTATCAGCGAATCCAATAGAAAGGATCAAGATAAGTTCAAACATCCAATAGCGAGTGTCTATAGTGGGACCCGGTGTGTATGAACTCCCTCTCGGCTTCTCACTACCTGATATCTTAGTCTACATGACTTAGGTCATCAGTGAAGCCAGAGGATCTCTGTTAAACATAGGCTTTTCATACTTAATGTACCATCAAATAACAACTCATACATTATCCCAAATGTATGACATCAATTTCATACAATTTTCATCATACAATATCATTCAAAACACAATTCACAATATTCAAAAGTCTATTTGACATAAAAAAAATAACGCTTCAATACTAAATCATCAAAACCTAATATTTCCTCCAATTTAAATAATATATAAACAAACAACCCAATATATAAACACACAACATCCCTGCAAGAGAAATTGAATATTGGGACCACGTCCCTTCCACATCCAGATCTTCTAGCCTAGGGTTCTATTAAAAATTAAATTTAGCTTCCCTTACCTCAATTGCTTGCTTTCCAAGCAACTTCTAGAATTTTATTCCCCACCGTCTGGATAAGCTTCAAGATTTACGGACCTAATGCAAGTTATCCAAACAGAACAAAAATTCAGGATATAATAGAATAAGTTGAGAGGATTAAACTTCTCAACTGACCCCACAAAGATTGATAACTAAATCCTAAGAAAAAACAGAGGACAAAGGATCTCTAGAGCAAAAATGAACTTATTCTGTTTGAAAATCTAATCGGGTAGAAATGTTCCTTAACTCCTCAGGTACAACGTGGTATGATCATATTCTAAAATAGATGAGGTATGAAGTGAGAAATTAAGAGAGAAGATAAAAGAAAGAGATGGAGGGAGAAAGAAGAAAGAATGGTGCGTGCAGGGGAGGGTTCTGTCTTTTTATTTTTTTTAAGACAGTGTTGTTACATTACACATAATTAAAAAGGTTCATTTATGTTTTTTATTTAAATAATATAAACTAGGTTAATTGTTGTTATAATCTAATAAATGTAGATATATTCATTAATAAAAGAATTATTTTTTATGAATGACACTAAAATTTAAAAATCAAATCTTTGTTTGGTTGGTTTTCACCCAAAGAAAAATTTATTGTTATAAAATCATAAAATTATAAATTAGTATTTTTTATTAGAAGATATGTATATAGAAATATATGTTTAAAGTTATAATGATATTTGTAAATTTATCAATATTGTTATAAAATTTACAGTTTAATAATGTTATATAAAAAATATTAAAAAATACACACAAGCGTCACATCACTTCTCTTTTCAAGTATTAATAAAAAATAGATGTTCAACCTGTCGTGCATTTTATTTTTTATTATGTTATTTTTATAATTTTTAAATAGTATATATGTGTATTAATTTTTATTTTATATGATTTTACTTATTATATAAAAATAATAATTAAATATATTATTTTTTATATATTATATTGAACTAATGTTGCAATAAAGAATTGAAAACCAAATATTATAAATATTTATAATTTAATTTGTTGTAGAGTGTGGGTAGTGTTTTTTTTAATGTAGGGATTCTCTTACAACTTATTGCATATATTATGTGTGTAGTTTTTAGTTTACATTTTTTTTACATCAATGTAGTTTCAATAATTTGTATTATAAATTGAAAATATTCACAAAATTATCATCAAGTGTGTGTAACTCAATAAATTTCTATAAATTTTTTTTATCATACAAGATAAACTTTAATAATAACATAATATATTCATATACATATTTGAAAATACAATATTAATTAGGCTGCTAATCCCTTTTATATGCCACTTTTAAAATTTGTACTTAAACTTGTTCGTGTAGAGTACATTTATTATTATTTATTATAAGTCATCACCAAGCAACAAACATGATAATAAGTTTTAGAAAAAAGTCCAAAGTTCATTTGATTAAATATTATATACACAACAATTCATAGAAGATAATCATATTTCTTTTG
The DNA here is from genome assembly GCF_051622355.1 of Phaseolus vulgaris. Lineage (NCBI taxonomy): Eukaryota > Viridiplantae > Streptophyta > Magnoliopsida > Fabales > Fabaceae > Phaseolus > Phaseolus vulgaris. The sequence continues at coordinate 31,804,079 of NC_143500.1, read as the reverse complement.
TAAGAAGAAAGTTTTTTTCTTCACAATAAATTATGAAGACACAAGTGTTTTATTTGTAACACTTTGTTGCCTTTTTTTTTGGATTTAATAAGTAATGTGCTTCTTAGGTGATACATGCATAGTCTTAAGTTAACATAGTATTCACGAAGTCATTAGGGTTTCCCATTATTTCAAAATTTCAAAACTCATATTTGGTTATGTTGTATGTTTTTTACAAACATTGTCATGCTTAGGTTATGTATTTATCCCAAACTCTGTTAGACCTTTTCTAGATTTTAATTCTTTGAAAAATCTTTTTTTTTCGTGATCCTTATTTTTTGGAGTTTTTGGTGTTATGGACATGTTTTGCAATAAAGTAATCTTCCATTTAATCTTATTTTGATTTGTTTTGTAGCAAAAGATTCACTTATTATGGTTAATGTGTTGTTAAGTGTTTCCTGAATCATTAAGTTAACTTCTTTCATGTTTTGCTAAAACTATTTACCAATTTCAAAATGGGTTCTTTTTCTGACATTGTTGTCGATATTTTTTTGTTTATGATCATATTTTGCAGTAAAGTAAGCTTTTGCTTAACCGTATTTCAAGATAGTGGTTTTTAAATTTCAAATTTGATTTCTAAAACTTTTTTGTAACCTTGTTTTACTATTTACATCATCTTCTCATTGGATTCTGCATTGCATTCCTGAATCCTATCATTCTCAAAACCCCCAAAAGGTCATAAATAGTTATTGGTAAGCTTATCTTTTGTGTTTACTACATTTCATAATGATGTTATTCTGATTTAAATTTTTTTGTTTTGTTTTGTGCAGATTTATTTTATGTCAAGCATTTGTTATGCTTTGTTTTTTCATCGTATTTCTCATCTACATTTTTTTTTTCATATTGATGTTCATCCAATTTAAATGTTTTGTTTTGTTTTGTGTTTTTTTCATATTGATGTTCATCTTATTTAAATGTTTTATTTTTGTTCTGTGAAGTATTGTTTTTATGCTAAACATTTGTTCTATTTTGAATTTGAAATTTTGAATTTGAAATCTAATGTATATGTGATTACTGGTATTGGTTTTCTATTGAATTCTCATAACAGATCTTGGGTTTGAGGGAAAAACTTCATCTTTTTGGGGAATGTTTGGCAATTGAACTTTGAAGCATAAGATAAAACATTAAACCAAGCAACTTCGACGGTGGAAGACTTTAAGAGAGAAAGTAGTGGAATGATGAAGGCGGAAGATAAAAAATTTTATTCTTTGTTTTTGGTACGAATTGTTTGTTTTTGTTCCATTTATGTTTGATGAACATTTTTTCTCTCATTTCCTGCATATGAAAAATACAATAAACAAAGAAGGCAAAATACATTTGTGTATGAGGTAAAATATTTTTCATTTTCCATGTTTAGTGCTTTTGGAATTGCGTTAGTCATTTCTAATAAATGCTCTGACTATGTCGTTCCTATACTCCAACCAAAGTCTTTTCGATTCTTTATTCGATACCCCTTGAAGATATCTTGGATATTTTTGTATTATGTAGTGATGACATTAATAGATATTTGATTAGTTTTATTGTTTAATGCATTGTATAAGTTGTATTAATTCGTTGTTTTCTTGATATTTAAGTCCACTTTAGGTTTGTGTGGAGGTAAATGACTCTTCATTTTCAATGTTGTCAGGTACATTGCACATTTATTATTATTTATTGTTTTTTTGTCATTTCACACAAGTATTCTGACTTTGTTGTTCCCATACCCCAATGAAAGTCTTTTCAACTCTTTCGTAGTATATTAATTAATAAGATTGAATTAAGTTATGTTTTTTTGAAGTTATTATTTTTGAATCATGATATTTGTAAGGACATAACTCTTTTTACAATGGATTACTAATATGTGTAAACTAAAAGTGTGCTATAAATATAATTGTTTACACAATTTATTCTTTTATTCACACTTTTTCGCTAATCCTCTATTATGTTTCTCTTTTTTCATTTCATATTCTCTTCTTCAAGGCTTTCCTAATCAACCAAATCATAGCAAATTCCACAGACATTGTCACATTGGATTATCATGGCAAGGTGGATGTTGGAAGTCATAATTTATTAGAATATTGCAAGATGGAAGACTAATTGACAAACATCTTTGTGCTTCCAAAAACACGGAGTTAATAACAACTACTACAAGGAGTATTGGGAATCTAAAGCAATGTATAAATATTGTTTATTACAATTTATTATAGCATTATTAGAATTCATACTATTATGAGTTTTAGCTATAGAAATTATGGGTGATTATGAAATTTATAAGTAGTTTTATTTTTTATTTGTTTCCGGATTAATGGGTGGAACTATTGTATGGAAAGATTGTCAATATCAATAAAATTGTGTGAAGATTTTTTAGCCTTAAAATATTTAAGTTCATGCACAATACTATGCATACCAGTACCTAATTAGTCATAGTAATTAGGCTACAATTTAATTTATAACATCATCTAATTATTCCTGGATTATTAGATTGATTGATGGTAACCAAATCATAAATTACTGGAGGTACATATCATTAATACAAATTTTCTCAATAATTATATTTTTAAGAATGAGAAATCAACTGAATCAAAATTTTTTTATTAATAAACAATAGTTGAATATGAAAACTATAAACATTGTTTAGAAAATAAATGGATGAGAATAATGATAGGAAGACATCGCTCTTTTGACATTGGTCAACAAATATATGCACTACAAGAAAAATATAATCTTTCGTGGGCAAAAAACGGACGCAACAGACCAAAAAGGAACGCATAAGCGTCGGATTTTCGTTGGCCAACAGTCCCACAAAAAATCATTGGAAGCAAATGGAAATTAGTGTGGGCCAGCGAGTTCAACGCATGTTGTGTGGGCCAAACCCACGCAAAACGGACACAAATTGCATCACCTAAGTGGACGTCCAAGAGACGCAATTGCGGTGGCTTATGCATGGGCCAAACCGACGCAAAATTAAAATATCGCCTATGCGTCGGCTAGGACAACAGAATGAAAATAAAAAATAAAAAATATCAGATGGCCCACGCAAAAGCCGACGAAAAAATTAATTAATAAAAAAAAAGTTGGCGTGGGCCAATAAAGGGATGAAAAAAAAACAATTTATTTTGTTTTTTAGCTAGTTTACCCTGTAAACAATAAATAACAACCAAATCACATTCAGACAAATTACTATCATTCACAATACATCCACAAACATATCCAACGTACATAAATAATACAAATAGTTAAACAAAGTCTTTGATCCATTCAAAGATTCTAAATTGATATGAATACTTAAAAAAATATTAAAATTAAAATTGTACTTTACAAATTTAACTAAAAGCACTAAAATGAATCCCATAGTGATGTGATCTATGAAAACCTGTAAAAAATACAAACAAAATAAATAAATAAATGAAGTAATTAAAATACTTAGTATATAATAAAAATGTCAAATAGTTAAACTTACAGTATAGGATGCACTTTAAGGAACAAATCATCCTGCTTTGGATCATACTCATGATTGAATTGAGTTGTGCTATTGGTAGCATTTTTGTCACGTTTCATTGAGATAAGTTTTCCTTTTTAACCTTCATCTCATCCTCCAAGTGTGCATACTTCTTACTCCACATACTAAGTTCAGCACGAAGCATTTGATTTTCAATCACATGCTCAAATTGTGAAGTGCCGAAAACAGAGGTTTGAGTGAGGGAAGAGACTCCTTGGCGGAAGTTAGCAGCCATGTCTGTCGTACCATACACCCGACCTCTACCCTTTCCTCTAGCAGCTTCCTTCCAAGTTTGAAGCTTAGTTGCAGGATCAAGTTGGTGGACATTAGTGCTAGAGTCCAGAGAACTATTTACTTGAAGGGCCCTCAAGCGCTCATGATAGTTTTCCTATATAGATCATTAGGAAATGAAAATGTTAGGAAATTAAAATATAAATATAAAAAAAGTTAAAAGAATAACTTACATAAGTCGATTCACCCTTTTTGTTTGTGTGGGTGACCATAAATAGTTCATCAAGTTTTGAAGGACGACCATATTGACGTTCCTAATAATGTTGTACAGGTAAAAGCAGTGTAGGTTGCAAATGTAAAATGATTTTCATGTAAGGCGGTGACAAGTACTTACCAAGGCCACTGCAATATCTGAGTGTGATTTTCGACCTGTGGAGTGCAGTGCTCCACCACGAGCTGAACCCCTATTGGCTTTATTTTGAGTTGATTTATCTTTGAATTGGTTCAACCCATGCTTGCTCACCTATCCAAATAGGTCAGACATCATTTGTCCTAACTTTTGTCAACATGTCACAAAGTCTTTTTCTGACTTTAAACTCGTAGACCTTTTTAATTTGGCATTCATCCTGAGGTGCCTAAGTGACTCTAGTCTGTTAAAAACAAGAAAATGGTTTGTTTCAATTTTCCCATTTTGGTTGATCTATATGAAATTGTAATTAAAAATTAAAATTACCTGAAAGTTAGTCCAGCATTTTAGTTTGTCCTCTTCGGGCATGGCATCATAATGATGATATGGACCTCTAAATTGAGACCGAATGCAATGTCAAATGGCCTCACTAGCAAAATGATTTAACGTCCACCTACAATACAAACAAATCAAATTATAGACATACTAATATAAAGATAAAATTAAATATACATTTAGGATGACTTACCCTCTACCAAGAAGTCGGATGATGACCCTACCAGTAGGGTCACGCTGGACATCCTCAGGGTGGAGATTATGCTCTGAAGCAGCAGCAGCACCATGGTCAACATGGTCAGAGAGGCCTTGCAGAGCCAGCAGTAGTCGGGACAAATGGAGAAGATATGGTGTGGACAATGGGATAAAGAGTAGTCTGCACAAATGTACCCGGGGTGGTCTGCAGAAATGCACCAGGAGTGGGCTGCACAAAAGTTTTAACCCTCTGCAGCCCTTATTTAATTTACACACCCCACATCAGTATTTTTAATTTTCTGGCCCAATATGCTGCCCAAGTTTTTTACTCTCTGCAGCCCTTATTTAATTTACACACCCTACATAACTATTTCAAATTTTCTGGCCCAATCTGCTGTCTTTATTTTTTACTCTCTACATCCGCTATTTCAGTTAAACACCCCCACGTCATTAAAAAAAAAAAATATTCATAAAGTTCTTCCAATCTTGCCCATAAATTTTCCCTTTCGCATGACATATTTATTTTGTTCATCCATGAATTTTTTTAAATAACGAATGAAAAAATTAAAAAGTTTATTTTTTACACTATCATATTACTGATAATAAGAACAAACATGTGAATTTATGAAAACGTTTATCTACCTGTTTGAACACTTGTACACTTTCAACAATTTTCAACATTCACAACCTCTTGCACTCCAAAATCCTACATTTAAAGTCCAAAATCGCACATAACCGAGATTCATCTTTATCCAAAAAATGCAAAGTCAAACCCTAGACATGCAATTTTTTATCGTCATAGTTTCAAGTCATCTAGTTTAAATGACATACCAGCAATAGCAGTAACCAACACAAAACACCAACACATTGCAGCACAATAATCCAAAAAAAAAAATGAATAAAAAACTTATGAACCTTTAAACATTTACCTGCGACAACAACAATGGAGAAGGAGCTGGAGTTGAACCGCGACTGTGAACGACCAAAGACACGGTGCAGGGGAGCTCACACTACGACAGTGCAGAGGTGAGCGACGACTGAGCAGCAGCGAATGCCGAGGAGGCTCAGTGACACGGTGTGGAGGAGACAGTGTCGCGAAGGAGGCTCGCGGAGGCAGTGACATGGAGGAGGCTCGCGAAGGCTGTGAGACCGAATGCAATGTCCAATGGCCTCACTAGCAAAATTATTTGGGGTTCACCTACAATACAAACAAATCAATTTACAAACATAGTAATATAAAGATAAAATTAAATATACATTTATGATGACTTCCCTTTACCAAGACGTCGGATGACGACCGTACTAGTAGGGTCACGCTGGACCTCCTTAGGGTGAAGGTCGTGCTCTGAAGTAGTAGCGACACCATGGTCAAAATGGTGAGAAAGACTTGAGCCAACAGTAGTCGAGACAGATGGAGAAGATGTGGTGTGGACAATTGGATAAGGAGTTGTCTGCACAAATGTACCCGAAGTGGTCTACACAAATGTACCCAGAGTGGTTTGCACAAAAGTTTTTACTCTCTACAGCCCTTATTTAATTTACACACTCCACATCAGTAGTTTTAATTTTCTGGCCCAATATGCTGCCCAAATTTTTTACTTTCTACAACCCTTATTTAATTTACTCATCTTACATAACTATTTCAAATTTTCTGGCCCAATTTGTTGTCTTTATTTTTTACTTATCCGCTATTTCATTTAAACACCCCCACGTCATTAAAAAAAAATTCTTCATAAAGTTCCACCAATTTTGCCTATAAATTTTCCCATTCGCATGACGTATTTATTTTGTTTATCCATGACTTTTTTTAAATAACGAATGAAAAAATGAAAAAGTTTATTATTTGCACAATCATCTTACTGATAATAAGAATAAACATTTGAATTTACGAAAAAGTTTATCTACCTGTTTCAACACTTCTACATTTTCAACAATTTTCAACATTCACAACCTCTTTCACCGCAAAATCTTACATTTATAGTCCAAAATCCTACATAATCGAGATTCATCTTTATCCAGAAAATGCAAAGTCAAACCCTAGACATTAAATTTTTAATCATCACAGTTTCAACTCATTTGGTTTAAATGACATAATAGCAACAACAACAACCAACACATAACACCAACACATTGCAGCTCTATAATGCAAAAAATAAAAAAATAAAAAAAAATTCCAAACCTTCAAACATTTACTCTCAGCAGCAACAATGAAGTAGCAGTTGGAGCTAAACCGCGACGGTGAATGACCAAAGACACGGTGTAGGGAAGTTCACACTACGACATCGCGGAGGTGAGCGAAAACTGAGCAGCAATGACGTGGAGGAAAACTGAACGCAAAGGAGGCTAAGCGACACGACGCGGAGGAGACAATGTCGCAGAAAAGGCTCGTGGAGGTAGTGAGGCGGAGGAGGCTCGCAGAGGCAATGACGTGGAGAAGGCTCGTGGAGGCAGTGAAACTAAATGCAATGTCCAATGGCCTCACTAGCAAAATTATTTGGTGTGCACCTACAATACAAACAAATAAATTAAAGACATAAAAATACAAAGTTAAATTAAATATACATTTTGAATGACTTACCCTTTACCAAGAAGTCAGATGATGACCCTAATAGTAGAGTCACGCTTGACCTCCTTAGAAGGAGGTCGTGCTCTGAAGCAGTAGCGACACCATGGTCAACATGGTCAGAGAGACCTTGCACAGAGGCAATAGTAGTCAGGATAGATAGAGAAATTGTGGTGTGGACTATGAGATAAGGAGTAGTCTGCATAAATGTACAAGGGGTAATTTGCACAAATGTACCAAGGGTGGGCTACACAAAAATACCAGGGGTGGACTGCACAACAATTTTTACTCTCTACAACCCTTATTTAATTTACACACCCCACATCAGTATTTTTAATTTTCTGATGCCATATGTTGCCAAATTTTTTTACTCTATGCACAAATGTACCAGGGGTAGGCTGCACAAAAGTACAAGGGATGGATTGCACAACATTTTTTGCTCTCTGCAACCTTAATTTAATTTGCACACCTCAAATCAGTATTTTTAATTTTTTGGCCCAATATGCTACGTAAATTTCTTATCTCTGCAACCCTTATTTAATTTACATACCTTACATAACTATTTCAAATTTTCTACCCCAATCTCCTCTCTTTATTTTTTACTTTATGCATCCTCTATTTCATTTAAACATCTCTAGGTCACTAAAAAAATTTCTGCATAAAGTTTTCCCAATCTTGCCCATAAATTTTCCCATTACGCATAACATATTTATTTTGTTCATCCATGATTTATTTTAAATAACGAATGAAAAAATGAAACAGTTTATTCTTTGCACTATCATATTACTAATAATAAGAACAAACATGTGAATTTATGAAAACGCTTATCTACCTATTTCAACACTTCTACATTTTCAACAATTTTCAACATTCACAACCTCTTTCAATTCAAAATCCTACATTTATATTCCAAAATCCTACATTTATATTCCAAAATCCTACATAATCGAGATTCATTTTTATCAAAAAAATGCAAAGTCAAACCACAGACATACAATTGTTAATCATCACAGTGTCAACTCATTCGGTTTAAATGACATAACAACAACAGTAACAACCAACACATAACACCAACACATTGCATCCCTATAATGCAAAACATTGTATCAAAAAATTCTAAACCTTTAAATATTTACTTTCGGCAAGAACAATGGAATAACAGCTAGAGCTAAATCGCGATGGTGAATGACAAAAGACACGGTGCAGGAAAGTTTACACTACGACGTTGCGGAGGTGAGCGAAAATTGAGCAGCAGAGAATGCTCGGGGTGGCAATGAAACTAAATGCAATGTCCAATGACCCCACTAGCAAAATTATTTGGCGTCCACCTACAATACAAACAAATGAATTAAAGACATAGTAATACAACGATAAATTAAATATAAATTTTGGATGACTTACCCTCTACCAAGAAGTCAGATGATGACCCTAACAGTAGGGTCACGCTTGACATCCTTAGGGTGGAGGTCGTGCTCTGAAGAAGCAGCAACACCATGGTTAACATGGTCAGAGAGTCCTTGCATAGAGGTAGCAGTTGTCGAGACAGATGAAGAAGTTGTGGTGTGAACAATGGGATAAGGAGTAGTATGCAAAAATATACTAGGGGTAATTTGCACAATTGTACCAAGGGTGGGATGCACAAAAGTACCAGGGGTGGACTGCACAACAGTTTTTACTCTCTCCAACCTTTATTTAATTTACATACCCCACATCAGTATTTTTAATTTTCTGACCCCATATGCTGCCCAAATTTTTTACTCTGTGCAGCCCTTATTTAATTTACACACCCTACATAAATATTTCAAATTTTCTGGCTCACGTGTTAGAAATGATGGCTTAAACAAGAGGGGGGTGAATTGTTTTATCAAAGATTTTCGCAAATACTTACTTCATAATGAATTCTTAACAAAGAACTCATATAAGCACTTAAGGAAGGCAATCAAACAATCTAACAAAAATAGGTATCACAATTTCAACCGGTTAAGGTTACGATTTAATTGGTTGTTTATAGTAGCGAAATATCAAACAATTAGAGAGTTTGAGGGAAAGAAAGATTTACACACAAGAGTTATGCTGGTTCACTCAATCATTTTGCTACATCCAGTCCTCAGTCAAACCACTGAGTATTCCATTATGTAACCAATCACAGATTACCAAAACCACACCACAAAGAGGTGACTTTGAATCCCACAAAGCCTACTCATCCATTTTGCACACACCACACCTCTAGACAGAACACCCTCTGTCTTTATAGGTTTTTCAAACACAAAAGTATGTAATATGAACAATTACAAGATACTAAACATGATAGAAAGCACCTGGATTTACAGAACCATAGATCCTATGATCAATACTTGTTACCACACAACAAAGCTTGACAACAATCTTGCTTTTTAAAAATCCTTTCTTAAAATCAAATCTCTTTCTAAAATCTGAATCAATACTTGTTGAATTTCTCTTGTATATATGATTTGAAAACAAAGCTATATTTATAGCCTTTGAAAAGCTACCGTTTAAGGCAAATTTGAACAACTGAATCAGTTAAAACATGTTTTCAAAATACTATTATGAAAACACACATTTAACAGGTTAAAATCACAATTCAATCGGTTGAATGAGTCAAACAGTTACAGAACTGATTTAAAAAACAATTTCACAACTTCCAGCCAGCTAAGTGACAAACAACCGATTATTTCGATAAATCAATCGGTTGTTTTCCCTTTGCTTGGAAAAACACTTAGTTTCCTAAAACAGTTTTAATCAAGCTTTGTGCAGGCTTTAAGAACTGATCTTTCTAAAGACCCTACTCTTAAACCCAAACCTAGAAAGCAGCACAGCTTCAGGCTTCATGTGGATTTGATACATCAAAGCTACCATCTTCAACAATCTCCCCCTCTTTGATGGAGACAAATCCTTGGAATGCTTTTAGGAATGTTCTTTGTTTAGAATCTATTGAATCCTACATTCATTGAACAAACACAGGGTAATCTAATCCAAAACAGATATGCACCATACACCAGTTCTCACTAGGTGATTTCCAGAAGGAACATTAGCCACAATCAGATGAGAAACCAGTAATCATACAAGAATGCATAAGAACAGTCGATTATTTCATAGAGATAACCGGTTAAAATTCTGTAAACCAGAGTTTTCAGCAGTTTAAAACTTCAAATTTAAACCAGTTAAGCAGTTCATCACAACAATGTTCAAAGTAATAAAGAAAGCAGTTATTAAGAACATTACAAACCAAACTTCTCCCCCTATTTGTCTCATCAAATAGACAAAAGGTAGGATAAAAAACAGTTTAAGATAAGGCATGCATATCAATTATTCCCAATTAATTTCTTAAGGAATTGAACCTGTCCTTTGATAAAGGTTTGGTGAAGATGTCAACAAGCAGACTTTCTATTGAAACAAACTTGATTTCACAATCTCCATTGTTGATATGATCACGGATGAAATGATTCCTTATTTCAATATGCTTTGTCCTTGAGTGTTGAACTTGATTCTTTATCAAGTTGATGGCATTTGTGTTGTCACAAAGTAGAGGTACTTTGTTAATCTGTAATCCAAAGTCTTCAAGCTGTTGCTTGATCCACAAAATCTGTGCACAGCAGCTTCCAGCTGCAATATATTCAGCTTCAGTTTTGATAAAGCTACACATGCTTGTTTTTTACTGTGCCATGAAATGAGGCTAGATCCAAGTACGTGACATGTTCCACTCGTACTTTTCCTGTCTAATTTGCAATCTGCAAAATCATAGTCAGAATATCCTACTAAATGAATAGGGGAATGAGAGGGATACCATAAACCCATGGATATTGTGCCTTTGAGATACTTCAGAATCCTCTTCACAACTTTTAGATGTGATTCCTTAGGACAAGACTGGAATCTTGCACAGAGGCAGACAACAAACATAATAGCTGGTCTACTTGCAGTTATGTAAAGAAGATAACCTATTAAACCCCTATACATGGTTTGATCAACTTCTGGTCCAGCTGCATCAGCACCTAAGTAGCAGTTTGTTGACATAGGCGTTGTTGCAGCTTTACATGCTTCCATTTCAAACTTCTTAAGAATGCCTTTGTAGTACTTGGATTAACATACAAAGATACCCACTTTGGATTGTTTAACTTGCAGTCCAAGAAAGAAAGAAAGTTCTCCCATCATGGACATTTCGAACTCCCCTGCATTGCTTTGACAAAATCTTCACAAAGTTTTGCATTAGAAGAGCCAAATATAATGTCATCCACATATATTTGTACTAAGATAATATCAAAATCAGCTTTCTTAATGAACAAAGTTTTATCAACCTTTCCTCTTTCATAATCATGAGATAAAAGAAAGTTACTTAGCCTTTCATACCATTGTCGTGGAGCTTGTTTGAGGCCATACAAGGCTTTCTTTAGCTTGTAAACGTGCTCGGGATGCTTGTGATCTTCGAAACTAGGTGGTTGTGAAACATGGATCTCTTTATTCACGATTCCATTGAGAAATGCACTTTTCACGTCCATCTGAAACAATTTGAAACCACTCATGCAAGCAAAAGCTAATAAAAGTATTACAGCTTCTAACCTTGCTACAGGTGCGAAGGTTTTATCATAATCGATTCCTTCAGCTTGGTTGTACCCTTTGGCAACAAGCCTTGCTTTGTTCCTTGTGATGATGCTTGAGTCATCCGATTTGTTCCTGAACACCCACTTTGTACCTATGACATTCATTTGAGAAGTTTTTGGAACAAGAATCCACACATCACTTCTCACAAATTGATTAAGCTCCCCGTGCATTGTTGTTGTCCAGTGCTCATCTTTGAGTGTTTTACAGATTGATTTTGGTTCAAAATTGGAAATAAAAGTTGTATGGTTGCAGAAATTTGCCATACTCCTTCTTGTGGAAACTTCTTTTTTGAATTTGGTTAATGATGTTATCAACAGACAGGTCTCTTGGGATCTTTCAATCCTTTGGCAGATCATCCAGCTGCAGATTTTCAATCGGTTGTTTTGCATAATCAACCGGTTGAATTTCTGTGTTGTTGTCAAGATTCTTTAAGAAGATGTTTTGATCATCTTCATCAGCATTGATCTTTGCTAAACCTTGTTCACACTTGTTAGTTTCATAAAAAACAGCATGTATAGATTCCTCAACAGTCATAAGCTTTTTATTATAAACCCTATAAGCATGGCTAGTTAAAGAGTAGCCAAGAAAGATACCTTTGTCGGATTTAGCATCAAACTTACCTAAGTTGTCTTTGTCATTGTTCAAAATGTAGCACTTACAACCAAAGACCTTCAGATGACTTACATTTAGCTTTCTTCCATGCAGTAACTCATAAGATGTTTTCTTTAGGATAGGCCAAATTAGCACACGGTTCATCACGTAGCAGGAAGTACTCACAACATCAACCCAAAAGCATTTGGGTAGGGCAGAATCATTCAAAATGGTCCTTGCAAGCTCTTCTAGAGATCTGTTCTTTCTCTCCACAACTCCATTTTGTTGAGGAGTTCTTGGTGCAGAGAAGTTATGAAAGATTCCTAGCTTGTTTGCAAAAGCTGATGAACTTCTCATTTTGAAATTCCCCTCCATGATCACCTCTAATAGCTCCTATATTGTTGCAACATGTATTCTGTAGTCTCTTTGCAAGCTTCTTGAATTCTGGATATGCTTCCTTCTTTGAGTGTAGGAAAAGAGTCCAAGTAAACCTGGAAAAGTCATCTACAACTACAAAAGCATACAGATTTCCTCCAAGGCTCATAGTCTAAAAGGACCAAAAAGATCCATGTGCAAAAGCTCAAGGGGTTTTGAAGTTGAAACACAATTTTTCAAATTAAAAGATTTTCTTGTTTGTTTCCCCTTTTGACATGCTTCACACACATCTTTCTTCTCGAACTTGAGTTTGGGTAAGCCATGAACAAGTTCATTTGAAACCAGTTTATTTAAATGATTCATATGAATGTGTGCAATTCTTCTATGCCAAAGCCATGATTCCTCATGTTTTGATAGAAGACAACCTATTGATGTAAAGCTAGATATGTCAAACAAATAAATGTTGTTAGAACTCTTACCAATGAGCAAAACATCTTTTGAATTTGGCAAACGAATCTCACATGAATTAGTTCTAAAGGTAACTTGATATCCTCTGTCACAAAGTTGACTAATGTTGAGCAAGTTGTGCTTCAAACCTTCAACATAAAGCACATCATGAATAAGCAAGCTATCTTCATTACCTATAGTACCTTTGCAAAGGATTTTTCCTTTGTTATTGTCACCATAGGTTACATGCCCATCTTGGTTGAGAGAGATGTTGATGAATCTGAATGCATCACCAGTCATATGCTTAGAACAACCACTATGTAGATACCATAGGTGCTATTTTCTCCCCAAACAATCCTACAAAAAGAACAAAATCAAGTTGTTAGATTTGGTCCCCTTATGCATTTGGGTCCATGAGTGTTAATATGTTTCCAAGGAACATTAGGATCCTTAGGAACCCATTTCAGAATGCCCTTAGGAACAGAAAACCTTATGATTCTACAGAACCTAACAAAGTGTCCCTTTTTCATGCAGTAGAAACAACAAACAACTGGTTGTTTCAACTTTTTAACCAATTGTTTTTTGGGGGAAAGTTGAAAACGGTTTTGTACATCCACTTTGTTTACTTTGAGGGTTAAAACCCAAGCCAGATTTCCCAAAAACACATGTTTGAGATGCCAACACATTTTCAAAGTTTGATTTTCCTTTTGAAATGATATCACTTGTTTTCACAAGATATAAAACTTTCTCTTGAAGGGATTCACAGTTTTTGCAAAGACTTGGATCACATTTGCATGAGGGATTTTCATAAATCAGTTCAGAATTTTCTAAAACAGCTTTTGATTGATTCAAATAATTTTCCAGAACTGTGATTCTCTTTTTCAACTTATTGTTTTCACATTTCAATCGGTTATTTGAAAAAGTTAATCTCTTAGCTTTTTCATGGATTTCTTGGAAAGCATCAAGTAATTGAAAATAACTTTCACACTTGCTAGAAGAGGTTGTACTTACGTGACTTTTTTCTGATTCTCCCTTGGTCATTAAGTAGACTTCCATCTTGTTTTCAGATGAGATTGAATCAGCAGAGAATTCTTCTTCATCCATTAAGTCACTCATTCAATTCTGGTGTCATTTCTCAAGTGTATCCCACATTTCCTTAGCTGATGTACATTATGAAATCTTAAGTAATTCATCAGAATCTAAAGCAGAAACAATAATATGATGTGTTATACAGTCAAGATGTTCTTTAGATGATGCAGAATTAATTTCAGACATATGCATATAGGTATTATTTGAAATAACATTCCAAATGTTCTTATCTAAGGATTGAATAAAGAATTTCATTCTTATACACCAAATTGGATAATTTTGATTACAAAACAAAGGTGGTTTATTCAAAGAAGCACCTTCCCCAAAAAGCCTTTTATCAACCATCAATTTTTTTTTTCCAGAAAATAGAAACAAGGACTTGAGTCATTTTCAAGAACCTAGCTCTGATACCAATTGTTAGAAATGATGGCTTAAACAAGAGGGGGGTGAATTGTTTTATCAAAGATTTTCGCAAATACTAGCTTCATAATGAATTCTTAACAAACAACTCATATAAGCACTTAAGGAAGGCAATCAAACAATCTAACAGAAATAGGTATCAGAATTTCAACCGGTTAAAGTTACGGTTTAATCGGTTGTTTATAGCAGCAAAATATCAAACAGTTAGAGAGTCTGAGGGAAAGAGAGATTTACACACAAGAGTTATACTGGTTCACTCAATCACTGAGCTACATCCAGTCCTCAATCAAACCACTGAGTATTCCACTATGTAAATAATCACAGATTATAAAAACCACACCACAAAGAGGTGACTTTGAATCCCACAAAGCTTACTCACCCCCTTTGCACACACTACACCTCTAGACAGAACACCATCTGTCTTTACAGGTTTTTCAAACACAAACAGTATGTAATATGAACAATTACAAGATACTAACCAAGATAGAAAACACCTGGATTTATAGAACCAGAGATCCTATGATCAGCACTTGTTACCACACAACAAAGCTTGATAGCAACCTTTCTTTTTTAAAATCCTTTCTTAAAATCAAATCTCTTTCTCAAATCTGAAACAACACTTGTTGAATTTCTCTTGTATATATGATTTGAAAACAAAACTATATTTATAGCCTTTGAAAAGCTACCGTTTAAGGCAGATTTGAACAACTAAATCAGTTAAAACAGGTTTTCAAAATACTGTTATGAAAACACACATTTAACTGGTTGAAACCACGATTCAATCAGTTGAATGAGTCAAACAGTTACACAACTGATTCAAAAAACAGTTTCACAACTTCCAGTCAGCTAAGTGACAAACAACCGGTTATTTCGATAAATCAATCGATTGTTTTCTCTTTGCTTGGAAAAACACTTAGTTTCTTGAAACAGTTTTAATCAATCTTTGTGCAGGCTTTAAGAACTAATCTTACAAAGATTCTAAACACCTTACTCTTAAACCCTAACCTAGAAAGCAGCACGACTTCAAGCTTCATGTGGATTTGATACATCAAAGCTCCCATCTTCAACACCACGAATATCAATGAACCCTATTATTGAAATTGCTCATGATACCCTCTTTTAACCTTTATAATCCACTTCTTACTTCAACTCTTACCTTTCTAAGTGTAATAAAAAAACAAGTACAAATGTTTCACCCAAAATTGCAATGGACTAGGGTTATGAACTTATAATCCAAAATCTAATCATCAACTCTATTCCATGACTCCAAGTTAATTCTATATACTATCACGAATATCAATGAGTCATATTAATCAAATTGCTCATGATACCCTCTTTCCGCCTTTACTATACACTTCTTAGTTCAACTCTTACCTTACTAACTGCAATAAAAAAAACAAGTACATATGTTTCACCCAAAATGACAATGGACTAGGGTAATGAACTTATAATCCAAAATCTAATCATGAACTCTATTCCATGATTTTAAGTTCATTCTATATCGAACCCAGTCGAAATTTACTTATTTATGTTACATTTATTAAGAACTAAGTCTACTAAAATTACTATGTCAAAGACATATTATTTAGTGCATTAGGAAACTGTATTAACACACTTATAAGGAATATTGCATATGTGTCATTTCATCGCTTAAAACTTACTACATTATTATGTGCTTCAGTTGAAAAACATCAATTTCTTTTCGAGATCATGCTCAGTAACTATAAAAATGGCATTTATAGAGCATGTGGTCAACTTTGGGACACTTTGGATATTATAGCAATCTAACAATTAAGAATAAGTTACTTACCCACGCACTTAGTCTTAATATGTTTGTATCATATACATTTTCGTTAATTCTTTAATATGCTCTTATCTTTCATTTATGAGAAGTAACATCTTTAAAATTATAATGGATATCAAAGCAAAATCCCTAGTTCATTCATTCATAAAATTTAAATTTATTTAAGTTACTAATAAAAAAATTTATCTAACTTTTTTTTTCTTAAGGCAAATAAAACATTTTTAGATAAAATTGGCTCTCTATTTTTAAATACATCCATTACATTTTACATTAATTAATTACTTCATCTTAAATTTATATTCTTAAATTTATGTATATTTTATATAATATTTACAAAATTCAAATACATAATTTTTTTTACTATTTTTTACTCAATTATTATTTTTCTACATGTTTTTAAATTTTTATAAACTTTTTATGATAACTTCTTTAAATAATTTCAAAATTAAACACTTCATGGATTTAATAAATTTAATTTAACTAATTTATATCAAAAATTTTAAAAATAAAATATTTATGAAAATATATAAATCAAATAAATTTAAAATAAATAATATTTAAAATAATAAAATATTTTATAACATTAAATAATTTAAATACGTCTTTTCTTTTACTCAATTATTATTTTTCTATATTTTTTTTAATTCTTCCTAAAATTTCTAAGAAAATTTCTTTAACTAATTTTAAAATCAAACACTTGATTAATTTAATAAATTTAATTTAACTAACTTATATTAAAAAATTTAAAATTAAATAATTTATTATAATATTAAAAAGTTAAATTTAAAATAAATAAAATAAACAATTAAATATTAAAATATTTCTTATAATGTTATACATTAAATAAATTTAAAATAATTTTTTTTTATAAAACTAAAATGTAGTTGCGTCCGTTTTGCGTCCCATAGTCTTTGTGTGGGTTTTGCATCCGTGATGAAAATCGCATCTATAATTGGTGATGGAGATCAAGCCCAAGAGAACATGGAGGCCACTCATCAAGCTCAAGAAGAGGTGGAGGCACAAATGGAGGACGCCCATGGAGGTCAAAGTCCACCTCAAAGGATTACAAGAAGCATGTTCAAAGCCTTGGGAGCTAGAGGACATTTATTTTCTCTTTTTGTAGTGTCTTTAGTTGAAGGTGCTTAGAGGGAAACCTTAGAAACCTCTTTTGTTATAGCATCTTTTAGGTTTTAGTTAGGAGCTTTAGGGGGGTGTATTAGTAGATAGGTGTAGGAGTAGAATAGGGGGTGCCAAAGTGAAGGAAAGGATCACACCTTCCTTGCCTTGCATTTTAGCGCCGGTTCTAGCTTGTTTTGGAGGGAATTTTGTTTTGTTTTAGCTTTCAATTTTCAGCACCCTAGGCTATAAATAGAGGTGCCTTCCTTGTAAATTTCAGATTTGAATTCATCTAAAGAAACTATACTCAAAATTGGAGTGAGCATTTGGAGAGCTTTTGAGCTTCTACTCTAGTCTTATCTTGAAGGACCATGGTTTCCTCAAGTGGCGGCTTCCACACTCATCTAGGAGCATCCATACTTCTAGTGGCGTGATCATCCAACCTATCTTCCATCTTCATGAGCATTCTCTTCTCCTTCCTTTCTTCTCTTTCAATTACTCTTGTTGTCTTGTGTTCTTGAGCATGTTTTGGTTCGGCTATTCCATTTTCCAGCACATGTGTTCTGTTTTTGTTTTCAATTCCTTTTATGTTCGGTTCTTATGTGTTCTTGCCTAATTTCTGTTCGGTCTTCTCTTTTTATAATTCCTTTGTTGATTCAATTTGACAATATTTGGTTCAACCAAATGAGTTTGGGATTTGGTACTTGTTATTGGTGAGTTCTTGATTTAGAACCATGATCCAACTTCTAAGAAAGTGCCTCTATATTTTCCAGCTCAAGGTGATTCCTCAAAGTGTCAAGAATCTTGTTCTATGTGGCTATTGGAATCACATCAATTGGTCCACACAAATATTTAACAGCTAATTCTTTATTTTCTTGTAATAATGTTAAGCAAAGAAATAATCATTTATTTTGTAGAATATTTGTAGGTAAAATTCGATTTCCTTTGCAACTCCAATTTTGAAACATAAAAAAAAAACTTAATTACATAAATCTAAAATATAGTGAGACCACTTTTTATTGAAATGATAAGAGTTATGCAGGTAAAGCTTGAACTCATGGATTGTATGAAACTAAAGTGTATTATGACTGTTGAAATTTTTATTTTTTTTCATTTAGAATATATCTGGAAGATATAAAAATATAATCTTGAAGATTTAAATTGTGAATACACTGAACCTAACATTCATATAAAAAAAATTGTAATTATTTAATTGATTTCTCTATTTTCATAAAAAAATATGTAAATTTTGTATAATTTATACGATTTTTTTCAACATTATTTTAAAATGAATAACTAAACTTTACGAAATTATAAAATTAAATTAATATTTAATTTATGAAACAAAATATACTACTTGCAATACACAAATATAAAAAATATTTATATGAAATAAAATAAGAAAATTTAAATTTACTTTACCATAAATTTTTTTCTAAATTTTTTTAAAACCTAATTAGTAATAAAAAGTATTTAAATCACTGACTTTTAGTTTTTTAAATGTCTATAAATAATTATACAGTTCTTACTATTTATTAAAAATATTTAGTCATAACCATTAAACGAAATATATTGTATCCGAAAATGAAAAGAATTAAATTTAGGTTTATGGAATACTTTATTTGTCATCGTTTCTGTTTATCAATTAAATTCATTTTTTCCTAAATAAATTTCTTCAAATAAATATTACAAATATCTTTCTTAATCTATTGCGAATATTTCTCATTTTTCTTTAACAAAAATCAATCTCAATAAATTAAAAATCTTAGTTACTTATTTTTAGTATCTCACATTATTTGGAACAAAATAATTTTATCATTATCTTTTGATTTATTTATCTAATCAAGCTTACATTAATACAAAATATTACAAATAGGTATAATTTAACAAAGAATTTCTTAAAATATGTTAATAAATGTTCAAATAAAGTCACAAATTAAATTTTAATTCTACTTCTACAAACTCTACATAAAAAAAACATAAAAACTCATTACTAATAAAATAAAGATGGTTGCAACACTAAACAGTGCTAATAATGACTAGAACTTATTATATTAATAATTTGTTTATTTATTTATTTGAAATTTTGAATTATTTATATTTTGAAATTATTAAATTATTTGTTATAACTAATATGTAATGTTTTATTTACACAGTATATTTATTTAATATGTTCTAAAATCTACCTATTATATTATATCAAATCATTTTAAAAAATATAATTCAAATAAATATATACAATTTTTTAACAGTATTTTTTATTATAATTATTTTATGATATTATTATTATAGTTTAAATTAGTTATCAAAATTAGTTTATTTTATAATATAAAATTTATTTTTATTAATAAATATTAAATTTATTATCAAAATGACTTGAGAAACCAATTGTAAATGCTCATAATATTTGTTTGGATATAGTGTTTTTCGAATAATAACATGCCAACTAAAGTTTTTTATTATTATATTCAATTTTTTTATCAAACTAAATCTATATAATAAATATATTATACTTTTAAAATAAAGGGTAAAATTATTTATCTTTGGTTTTATTAAAAATTGAAAATTTTAATGCATTTTGTTAAATGATAACTCACTAAGTTATCAGTAAATTAAATTTATTTATATTTTTTTATCATTGAGATATGTTCCAATATTTAAATTTAATCAATATTATTTTTTTAAAATATTTTACATCAATTACTCATTTATAATATTTAATTGTTTTATTGTATTATATTTTATTATTATTATTATTACATATTTAGGAATTGTATGTTTTGTAACACCTCGGAAAAATACCTCTAACTATTACAATACAGATTCTACTTATTTCTATACAAGCACAAAGTTTTTCAAGACATTCCTAATACATGATTAGGACATATAGAAATAAAAATATTTACAATATAAGTTTCAAAATCAACGCCTTAAAACTCTTCTGATTCTCAGACACCTGTAAGATCATCTGCTCGTGTACGTAGTACAGTCATCGCAGTTCAAACACAGCAAGAAAAGCAAGGGTAAGCTAGTGAAAATAGAATTTTATAATATACGCAATTAAATCAAAAGGGAAAAACCAAGTTACATGATCAATTTCTCAAATTATACAATCTTCTTCAAATCCCAACATTAAAGTTATCCAAACAGAACAAAAATTCAGTATATAATAGAATAAGTTGAGAGGATTAAACTTCTCAACTGACCCCACAAAGATTGATGACTAAATCCTAAGGAAAAATAGAGAACAAAGGATATTTAGAGTAAAAATGAACTTACTCTATTTGAAAATCTGATCGGGTAGAAATGTTCCTTAACTCCTCTGCTACAACGTGGTATGATCAGATTCTAAAATAGATGAAGATTAGGAGAGAAAAATAAGAGAGAGGGAGAGAAGAGAATATGAAGAGAGAGAGAAAAGAAAGAAGAAGGAAAAAAAACCGTGGTGTTGGGCAAAACAACTTCTCTGCACCTTTATTTTTCATTCTTTTATTATTTTTTTTTAATTTTTATTTTTTTAACGTTCTTACATTATCTCCAACTACAAAAATTTTCGTCCTCGAAAATGAACTTACCAAGAAAGAGATTAGGGTATGATGCTTGTATCTTCCCTTCAATTTCCCAAGTGGAGTCTCCAGATATGAGATCCCACAATACTTTCACCAAGGGAATACTTCTTCCACGAAGTAGTTTAACTTGCGAATCTAAAATTCTGATTGGCTTCACTTCAAACGACAAATTTTCTTTCACCTGGATAGAATCAGACTCTAGAATGTGACTGGGATCAGGTACGTACTTTCTTAGCTGAGATACATCGAAAATATTGTGAAGGCTAGCTAAAGGAGGAGGCAAAGCAATTTCATAAGCCACGGGGCCTATTCTCCTGAGAACTTGATAAGGTCCTATGAACTTAGGAGTCAATTTCTTGGATTTTAGTGCTCTTCCTACACCAGTGAACGGTGTAACTCTCAAAAAAACATGCTCATTCGCCGAGAATTCTAAAGGTCTTCTTCTTTGATCTACATAAGATTTTTGCCTGCTGAGAGATGTTTTCAATCTTTCTTGAATCATTTTGACTTTCTCATTGGTTTTTTGTATTAATTCTGGTCCAATTAACACACTTTCACCATCCTGAAACCAACACAAAGGTGTCCTGCACTTTCTCCCATACAATGCCTCGAAAGGAGCCATTCCTATGCTAGCTTGGTAACTGTTATTGTAAGTGAACTCTACCAAAGGTAGAATTTCATCCCAACTACCCAAATGATCTAACACACAAGTCCTAAGCAAATCCTCTAAGGACTGGATAGTTCTCTCTGATTGTCCATCAGTTTGAGGATGGTACACTGAACTAAGTCTGAGTTTAGTCCCCAAAGCTTCTTGAAGTGTTTGCCAGAATCTAGAGGTGAATCTGGGATCTCTATCTGAAACTATGCTGGAGGGTACACCATGCAATCTGACTATTTCATCTATGTAAATTTGGGCCAACTTTCGCATAGAGATTCTCAAGTCTATAGGTAGGAAGTGTGCCGTCTTTGTCAACCTGTCCACTATGACCCAAACAGAGT
Source organism: Phaseolus vulgaris (assembly GCF_051622355.1). Lineage (NCBI taxonomy): Eukaryota > Viridiplantae > Streptophyta > Magnoliopsida > Fabales > Fabaceae > Phaseolus > Phaseolus vulgaris. The sequence continues at coordinate 31,781,804 of NC_143500.1, read as the reverse complement.
CATACTTCCTCAAAGTACGTGGTAAGTGGGTAACAAAATCCATTGAGATACTGTCCCACTTCTACACTGGAATGTCTAACTGAGTTAACATGCCTTCAGGTCGTTGATGTTCAATCTTTGATTTCTGACAAGTCAAGCAAGCAGCTACAAACTTGGCCACATCATTCTTCATGCCATGCCACCAATAAGCCTTCTTGAGATCTTGATACATCTTGGTCATTCCTGGATGCAAACTGAGTTTGCTTTTATGACCTCCAGATAACACTATTTGCTTTAGTTCATTATCCTCTGGTATACATATTCTATTTTTGAATCTCAAAATACCATCCACTCCTAAAGAGAAGTCTTTAGCTTTGTCAGTATTTAATAAGCCCATGAAGTTCTTCAATTTTGAATCTTCCAACTTGATGTGATTCCAATAGCCACATAGAACAAGATTCTTGACACTTTGAGGAATCACCTTGAGCTGGAAAATATAGAGGCACTTTCTTAGAAGTTGGATCATGGTTCTAAGTCAAGAACTCACCAATAACAAGTACCAAATCCCAAACTCATTTGGTTGAACCAAATATTGTCAAATTGAATCAACAAAGGAATTATAAAAAGAGAAGACCGAACAGAAATTAAGCAAGAACACATAAGAACCGAACATAAAAGGAATTGAAAACAAAAACAGAACACATGTGCTGGAAAATGGAATAGCCGAACCAAAACATGCTCAAGAACACAAGACAACAAGAGTAATTGAAAGTGAAGAAAGGAAGGAGAAGAGAATGCTCATGAAGATGGAAGATAGGTTGGATGATCACGCCACTAGAAGTATGGATGCTCCTAGATGAGTGTGGAAGCCGCCACTTGAGGAAACCATGGTCCTTCAAGATAAGACTAGAGTAGAAGCTCAAAAGCTCTCCAAATGCTCACTCCAATTTTGAGTATAGTTTCTTTAGATGAATTCAAATCTGAAATTTACAAGGAAGGCACCTCTATTTATAGCCTAAGGTGCTGAAAATTGAAAGCTAAAACAAATCAAAATTCCCTCCAAAACAAGCTAGAACCGGCGCTAAAAAGCAAAGCAAGGAAGGTGTGATCCTTTCCTTCACTTTTGGCACCCCCTATTCTACTCCTACACCTATCTACTAATACACCCCCCTAAAGCTCCTAACTAAAACCTAAAAGATGCTATAACAAAAGAGGTTTCTAAGGTTTCCCTCTAAGCACCTTCAACTAAAGACACTACAAAAAGAGAAAATAAATGTCCTCTAGCTCCCAAGGCTTTGAACATGCTTCTTGTAATCCTTTGAGGTGGACTTTGACCTCCATGGGCGTCCTCCATTTGTGCCTCCACCTCTTCTTGAGCTTGATGAGTGGCCTCCATGTTCTCTTGGGCTTGATCTCCATCATACTCCCCGAGTTGGAGAGAATTCGACCACGAATTCTGGAGACCTACAGAAAAAGGAGTTAGATCGCTGACATTAAAAGTATGACTACCTAAGAATGTATCAGGCATATCTAACTCATAAGCATTGTCATTAATCCTCTTGAGGACTTGGAAAGGTCCATCCCCTCGAGGCATTAGTTTGGACTTCCTTTGAGTAGGAAAACGATCCTTCCTCAAGTGAAGCCAAACCCAATCGCCCTCATCAAACAACAATGCTTTTCTCCTCTTATTGGCAAGTTCAGCATACTTGCCAACCTTCTTCTCAATTCTCTTCTTGATGTCTTTATGCAAAGTTTTCACAAAAGAAGCCTTTTCATCCCCATCTTTGCACAAGACATCGTCAAGAAGGGGAATAGGAAGAAGATCAAGAGGTGTTAGGGGATTAAACCCATAGACCACCTCAAAAGGAGAATGGGAGGTGGTAGAATTTACTACTCGGTTATATGCAAACTCAACATGGGGTAGTAAATTCTCCCACACTCTAGGATTCCCCGAAATAAAGCATCTCAATAGTTGTCCTAAAGTTCTATTCACCACCTCGGTTTGACCATCAGTTTGTGGGTGGCAAGTGGTAGAAAATAAAAGCTTAGTTCCAAGCTTGCCCCACAAGGTCTTCCAAAAGTGACTCAAGAACTTAGGATCTCTATCGGACACTATAGACCTAGGAATCCCATGCAAGCGAACCACTTCTTGGAAGAAGAGGTTTGCAATGTGGCATGCATCATCCACTTTGTGGCAAGGAATAAAGTGAGCCATCTTTGAAAAACGATCCACTACCACAAAAATGGAGTCCTTGCCCTTTGATGTCTTGGGTAAGCCTAAGATGAAATCCATAGATATATCTACCCAAGGCATTGAAGGGATAGGAAGAGGAGTATAAAGACCATGGGGATGCATTTTAGATTTAGCTTTGCGGCAAGCTATGCATTTATCACACAAACTATGAACATGTTTATGCATATGAGGCCAAAAGAAATGTTCATGCAACACATCCAAAGTTTTAGCAACCCCAAAATGTCCCATTAAGCCCCCCTCATGAGCTTCTCTAACAAGAGATAATCTAATAGAGCATTGGGGAACACAAAGACGTTTTCCCTTAAAAAGAAAGCCATCTTGAATAAAAAAGTCTTTGTGTCCTCCCTTAAGACACTCTTGATAGAGGAGAGAAAAATCAAGGTCATCATGATAAAGTTCCTTAATGTGATCAAAACCAAGATATTGAGAGGTTAAAAGATTTAGCAAGGTGTATCTTCTAGAAAGAGCATCCGCCACAATATTTATTTTGCCTTGCTTGTGTTTGATCACATAAGGAAATTGCTCAATGAATTCCACCCACTTAGCATGCCTCTTGTTAAGTTTGTTTTGGCTTTTCAAATATTTAAGAGATTCATGATCACTATGTATCACAAACTCTTTGGGAAAAAGATAGTGTTGCCAAGTAAACAAAGCCCTAACAAGTGCATATAATTCCTTATCATAGGTGGAATAGTTGAGATGACTTCCCTTCAATTTCTCACTAAAATAGGCTATGGGGTGGCCCTCTTGAAGGAGAACAGCCCCAATACCTATGCTTGAAGCATCACACTCAATCTCAAATGTCTTAGTGAAATTAGGAAGGGCCAAGATGGGAGCATTAGTCAATTTTTCTTTCAAAGTATCAAAAGCATTTTGTTGTGCTTCTCCCCAATGAAAGACCACATCCTTTTTCACTATGTCATTGAGTGGTGCGGCAATGGTACCAAAGTTTGGGACAAATCTTCTATAGAAAGAAGCAAGCCCGTGAAAACTTCGGACCTCATTCAAAGATTTCGGTGTAGGCCAATTTTGAATGGCCACCACCTTTGTTTTGTCCACATGGACCCCTTTACAACTCACAACAAACCCTAGGAATTCTATATGATCAAGAGCAAACATACATTTAGCAAGGTTAGCATACAAATGTTCCTTCCTAAGGGTTTCCAAAACTTGCCTAACATGCAACCTATGATCATTCAAAGATAAGCTATAAATGAGAATGTCATCAAAGTAAACCACAACAAACTTACCAATGAAAGGTCTAAGAACATGATGCATGAGGCGCATGAAGGTACTTGGTGCATTAGTTAAACCAAAAGGCATAACTAACCACTCATATAAACCAAAGTTGGTCTTAAAAGCCGTCTTCCATTCATCACCCGGTTTGATACGGATTTGATTGTAGCCGCTTTTAAGATCAATCTTTGAAAAGATTTTAGAACCATGTAATTCATCCAACAAATCATCTAGTCTAGGTATGGGATGCCTATACTTAATGGTTATGTTATTTATGGCCCTACAATCCGAACACATTCGCCATGTGCCATCCTTTTTTGGCACTAAGATGATAGGCATAGCACAAGGACTCATGCTATCTTGCACCCACCCTTTCTCAATCAAAGCCTCAACTTGTTGGCGAATTTCCTTGGTTTCACTTGGATTGGTCCTATATGCGGGACGATTTGGTAAAGAAGAGCCCGGTATCAAATCAATTTGGTGCTCAATCCCTCTCAAAGGTGGAAGTCCATTTGGATGATCTTGAAACACATCTTTGAACTCTTCTACCAAATTTTCCAAGCAATGAGGACTATCAACAAGTGATTCTATGCTAAGAGTTCTAGGGATGGCTAAAAAAAGAGGATGATGAGCCACTATTTCCCTTTCAATGTCACGCCTAGACACAAGGAGTGTAGGCTTAGAACTCTTATCTTTTTTATCTTTTTTATCTTTTTCACTCTCCCTCTTTTTCTTCATGATAACTTGGTCCTCATGGACTTCTCTTGGAGAGAGAGATTTTAAAGTAACCTTGTGACCATGGAATTCAAAAGATAATTTGTTGGTGAAGCCATCATGTAAAACTTTTCTATCAAATTGCCAAGGCCTTCCCAAAAGAACATGAGTGGCTTCCATGGACACAACATCACATAATACCTCATCTTTGTATTTTCCAATGGAGAAATGGATGAGGACTTGTTTATTAACAATTATTTCTCCTACTTCACTAAGCCATTGTAACTTGTAGGGCTTTGTATGAGAGATAGTAGGCAATCCAAGTTTATCTACTACTCTTGCACTAGCCACATTTGCACAACTACCCCCATCCACTATCAAGGAACAAATGTTGTTTTGAATAAGACATCTTGTATGGAAAATATTTTCCCTTTGACTTTCATCAAAAGGTTGTGAAACTTGTCCAAGAAGTCTTCTCACAACTAACAAGTCCCCTTCAAGTGGACATTCGCTCTCTTCCTCACTAGATGCATGAGAATGCAATGAATGCTTTGAAGAATCCGAATCATGCTCACTAACTACAATGCCCTCATGCATGTACATACTTCGTTTGGAAGGACAATTTGCAGCAATATGACCATAACCCATACATTTAAAGCATTTAGTGTTAGATGTTCTAGTGGGAGACTTAGGTCTAGATGTTGATGGCTTAGATTCCTTGGGTTTGAAAGAAGAATCTTTGGAAGGATGTTTAGAAAAAGAAGTTTTGTTTCTCCAAGACTTGGAGTAGTATCCATTATTGGAAGCATTTTTAAAAGAGTTTTTCTTAGCAAGTTGGGCTTCCACCTTCATTGCAAGATGAACTAAAGAGCCCAATGATGAATACTCTTGTAACTCAACAATGTCTTGGATATCCTTCCTAAGACCACTCACAAACCTAGCAACCATGGCTTCTTCACTTTCTTCTAATTCAATTTTAAGCACAAGCGTCTCAAGCTCCTTATAATATTCATCCACATTTAGCGTGCCTTGTTGAAACCGTTGGAGTCTCAACATGAGGTCTTTCCTAAAATGTGGGGGCACAAACCTAGCGCGCATATGATCCTTTAAAGAGTTCCAAGAGTCCACGGGAGGACCCTTGTGATAGATAATGTCCTTTACAATTCCATGCCACCATTTCATGGCATAATCACTAAACTCTAGGGTGGCTAGCTTGAGCTTATGCTCATCTTGGATCTCATGGATCTCAAAAATTTGTTCACACTTAGCCTCCCAATCTAAATACACATTTGGATCACTAGAACCATTAAAACAAGGTAGTTTGACCGAAGGAAGCTTGGACTTTGCATCATGGTAGAAGCCATTGCCATAGTGAATTCTTTCCCCTTGGTGATGATGTCTTTGTCCATGGACTTGGGGTGGAGGTCTCTTTCTCCTATGCTCATCTTCACGGCCAACATCATTTGAAGAAGCTCTTGAAGATGGTCTATGAGAATGATGTTCATCATGGATAGAAGGAGATGGTCTAGTTTGTTGGACCTCCATCTTGTGCAATTTCTCCTCCAACCTTCTAATTGTTCTTTGAGCTTCATGTAATTCACCAAGAATTGAAGCTTTGGAAGGAGAATTCTGCTTGTAGGATGCATCACTTGAAAATCCAGCCATTTGTAATTAAAAACAGCAAACACACAAAACAGCAAACAAGTTAAAAAATTAGCAAAAACAGTGAGCTTTGCAATTGAAACTGCCGAAGTGAATTTAAGGCTGAAAAAGATATCACTCTCAAAGAAATAATGTTCTTGCTCCAATCTGATCTTGAGGCCTTGGAATCCTCAAATGAAATATGTCAAAGCAAGCACACCAATCTTAAGAGCAAACCACCACAAAACCAAAGAAACAATAAAGACAAACAAGAAAAGGTATAAGCAAGGAAAAGGTAATTGCAAAAGGAATACTATATGTAAGACAAACTCAAAGAATAAGAATGAAAGACAATCAAGAAAATAAAGAACTCAATGAGAAAAGTAGGCACACAAAAGAATACCTAAGGAAAAGCACTAGAGTAGATGAAGAAAACAAAAAATTTAGCTACTGGAAATTTTTTTTTTTTATGCAAACTGTATTTGATATTCACTGATTTAACTGGAACGTTGTAGAGCGAACTGGATTATGAAATTTATACCACAGAAACTTCAAGATGTTAACTCAAAAATGGCACTGGAATCAATTAAAAACAGTAAGCCAATTGAGAGAAATAAATTTTTTAAAATCACTGCCAGATTACCGTATTTTTTTCGGCAGGAATGTACACTTTTTTTATTTTATTTATCATTTTTTGTGTACTTCATATTTTTGAATGATTCTTTTTTCTATTCTTTTCTAACACTTTGAATATCTCAAATCCAGAATTTCAGAATTTTACAGTACGTAAATCAGTTGCAATAAGGAAAAACAGTAAGCACTTTTTTTCAGAAACAGAGGAATCCTAATAGGAATAAAAAAACAGGATGATGAACTAGCAAAGACATAATAGAAAATGATGTATTGGAACTTGTATAGGTCTAGAATACAAGTATGAACTCAATTCTAAAAAGAAAATGCACAAAGGATCAACATCAATTCAGAAAATATATGACACCAAAGCAAGAAACAATCAAAACAATAAAAGTACTACTAGAAGTAATGACATATATGGAATAACATGACTAAGACAAAACTTGACATGATTCAAAAATTAAAAGACACAACACAAATTGTAACAAATGAAAGGAAGCTTAAGGTAAACTCTAGGAAGGATAATGTCATTCCAAAAGAGCAACCATACTCATAAGAATTATGAGTGCCATAAACCTTTCCACAAACACTTGGAGCAAAAGAAAAACAGCAAGAATACTCAAGTAAAATTCTAAAACAGAAACTTAAATTGCAAGAAATTAAAGAGCTCTTGAAATAAAGTGCACACAACTCAACAATTTAACAAGAATGAACCTAAGACTCATGATACCACATGATGTGATTCCAATAGCCACATAGAACAAGATTCTTGACACTTTGAGGAATCACCTTGAGCTGGAAAATATAGAGGCACTTTCTTAGAAGTTGGATCATGGTTCTAAGTCAAGAACTCACCAATAACAAGTACCAAATCCCAAACTCATTTGGTTGAACCAAATATTGTCAAATTGAATCAACAAAGGAATTATAAAAAGAGAAGACCGAGCAGAAATTAAGCAAGAACACATAAGAACTGAACATAAAAGGAATTGAAAACAAAAACAGAACACATGTGCTGGAAAATGGAATAGCCGAACCAAAACATGCTCAAGAACACAAGACAACAAGAGTAATTGAAAGAGAAGACAGGAAGGAGAAGAGAATGCTCATGAAGATGGAAGATAGGTTGGATGATCACGCCACTAGAAGTATGGATGCTCCTAGATGAGTGTGGAAGCCGCCACTTGAGGAAACCATGGTCCTTCAAGATAAGACTAGAGTAGAAGCTCAAAAGCTCTCCAAATGCTCACTCCAATTTTGAGTATAGTTTCTTTAGATGAATTCAAATCTGAAATTTACAAGGAAGGCACCTCTATTTATAGCCTAAGGTGCTGAAAATTGAAAGCTAAAACAAATCAAAATTCCCTCCAAAACAAGCTAGAACCGGCGCTAAAAAGCAAAGCAAGGAAGGTGTGATCCTTTCCTTCACTTTTGGCACCCCCTATTCTACTCCTACACCTATCTACTAATACACCCCCCTAAAGCTCCTAACTAAAACCTAAAAGATGCTATAACAAAAGAGGTTTCTAAGGTTTCCCTCTAAGCACCTTCAACTAAAGACACTACAAAAAGAGAAAATAAATGTCCTCTAGCTCCCAAGGCTTTGAACATGCTTCTTGTAATCCTTTGAGGTGGACTTTGACCTCCATGGGCGTCCTCCATTTGTGCCTCCACCTCTTCTTGAGCTTGATGAGTGGCCTCCATGTTCTCTTGGGCTTGATCTCCATCACAACTGCTTCTCCTTCACCTTCTCCAGAAATTCATTAGTTATAACAAGCATATTACAACTAATGCAATTTGAAGACATGGAAACCTCCAAATTCATACTCCTGAAATCTTCAATCAATGCTAGCTCTTTAATCATAAGCAACGACATTTGTATCTTTTTACGACTCAACGCATCTGCAACAACATTTGCCTTCCCAGGATGATATATTAGCTGGAAATCATAGTCTTTTAAAAATTCAATCCATCTCCTCTGCCTCATATTTAACTCCTTTTGATCAAACAAATACTTCAAGCTTTTATGATCACTGAACACATTAAAACTAACTCCGTAAAGAAAATGCCTCCATATTTTTAAAGCAAAGACAACTGCTGCCAATTCTAGATCATGAGTTGGATAATTTCTTTCATGCACCTTTAACTGACGAGAAGCATAGGCAACAACTTTCTTATTCTGCATCAAAACACAACACAGTCCCTGATAGGAAGCATCACAGAAAACTTCAAAAGACTGATTGGTATCAGGGATTGTCAATACAGGAGCATTAGTCAACCTTCTTTTCAACTCTTCAAAGCTTTTCTCACATTGTTCAGTCCATGCGAAAGGATGATCCTTTCTTGTCAATTGGGTCAAAGGAGCCACTATTTTAGAAAAGCCTTCTATAAATCTCCTGTAATATCCTGCTAACCCGACAAAGCTTCTAATTTCTGTAACTGTTTTAGGACGTTCCCACTGAAGTACAACCTCCACTTTAGAAGGATCTATTGATATTCCCTGTGCAGAGATGACATGTCCTAAAAATTGTATTTCTAACATCCAGAAGTCACATTTTGAAAGTTTAGCATATAATTGTTTTTCTCTCAAAATGTTCAGGACGGTTCTAAGATGTTCTGCATGTTCTTCCCTTGTACGAGAATAGATCAAGATATCATCTATGAACACTACCACAAACTTATCAAGAAAAGGTCTGAATATTCGATTCATATAATCCATGAAAATAGCTGGAGCATTAGTCACCCCAAATGGCATAACCAGAAATTCATAGTGACCATACCTTGATCTAAAAGCAGTCTTCTGAACATCTTCCGCTTTCACTGAAATTTGGTGATAACCTGAGCGCAGATCTATCTTAGAAAAGACAACTGCCCCATGCAACTGATCCATCAAGTCATCAATTCTAGGAAGAGGATATTTATTCTTTATTGTTAACTTGTTTAATTGTCTGTAATCTATGCATAGACGTGACGAACCATCTTTCTTCTCCACTAATAGCACTGGAGCTCCCCATGGAGAAACACTAGGTCGAATGAATTGCTTCTCCAATAAGTCTTCTAGTTGTTTATTCAATTCACCTAAGTCCGCTGGTGCCATCCGATATGGAGAAATTGACACGGGGCCTGCTCCGGGAATCAAGTCTATTGCAAACTCTATCTCTCTTTTAGGTGGAAGTCCAGGAATCTCTTCAGGAAATACATCCATAAACTCCTGAACTACAAACATATCTTTTTGTACTTTATCAGTAACTATAGAACAAGCCAAGAGCATAAAACATTCTGCACCTTCTCGTATCTCTCTCTCAAACTGATGAGCTGAGATAACCTGCATTCCTTCTAATTTAGGGAAAATTAACTTCTTCCGACCACAATCTATAAGGATATGATTAGCAGACAACCAATCCATTCCCAAGATAACCTCCAAATCTTTTAGAGGTATACAAATCATGTTGATCTTGTATCTCTGCCCATCTATAATTACTGGACACTCAGCACACATGGAAGAAGTTACTATAATACCTTCTGTTGGTGTAGATACCACCAACTCAAATTCTAATTCTCGGACTGGCAACTTAAGTTTCTTAGCACAATCAAAAGATATAAAAGAATGGGTTGCCCCAAAATCAAACAATACAGATAATTGTGTTCCAAGGATAGAACAAATACCTCTGACAAGGTTATCAGACTGTGAAGCTTCAGCTCCACTAATAGCAAAAACTCTGCCAGCAGCTTTGGGTTTTTGATTACTATTTTGTTGTACTTGCTGCACTCCGCTAGAATTTGGAGCTCCCAATTGGACACGACAGTCTTTTGTTGCATGACCATACCTGTGACATCTATCACATGTCACATTTGACACTGCATGAGGGCAAAATCTAACAACATGTGGCCCACCGCATCGAAAACATCTGAAACTAGGTGGTGATTGAGAACTGGGTCTTCCACTGCTATAAGATTGAGGTCTGAAATAAGGTTTCTTTCTATCTTCATATTTAGGCAAGCTTTTAGAAGGTCCTCCCACTTGAGGCTTAGCAAGTCTGCTACTACTTTTCAAACTCTCCACTACTTTTGCTTTCTCCACTAGGGCAGGGAAATCTCTAATGGACATAGGAATCACCACTTCTTTAAGTTCTTGCTTCAATCCAAACTCAAATTTTCTACATCTCCAAGCCTCAGTCATGGTCTGGGTGTAGAATCTAGCTAGGTGTTTGAACCTAGTAGCATATTCTGTGACTGAAAGATTTCCTTGTTCCAGCTGCATGAATTCAATTTCTTTTGCATACCTGACACTATCAGGAAAATACTCCTCCAAGAATCTTACTTTGAAGTTCTCACAAGTGGCATCTTCTCCTCTGTCTTCCATCATTTGCTTCATGCCTATCCACAAGAACTCAGCTTCTTCAATAAGCATATAGATGGCATAAGATAACTTTCTCTCTTCAGGGCATTGAGTAGCTTCAAAGATTTTTTCTATGTCTCTCACCCACTGGTCTGCTCCATCTGGACTTACCTTGCCATTAAATCTGGGTGGATTATGTCTTAGAAAATCCTCCAGACTAAAGGTATGGGGTTGTTGATGAAGCTGAGATGCTTCAGCTGCTAATCTAGTAGTTTCTAATTGATGAAGGGCGGCCTGGTGCTGTTATGCCATAGTAGCACTCTGTTGTTGCAAGGCTGTTGCCATCATCTCTATTGCCCGAGCTAAGTTGGGCATATCTACCGGTGGAGGAGGAGTAGGTGGTCTACGTGCCATCTACTAAGCACGTAAAGAATTGGGTTAGAAATTACTAAAAATTTCTAACTACATCTTTATGACAAAATTAACTTAAAAGAAATAATCACACAAAATAGATACAAAACCAATCAAGACTTATCTCTAAAATGTATTCTAGCTACTTAGAATTAAGATAGAAAATAATCTTGATCTAGTCATGAGTGTGCACCCTCACCACTCTATCAAGATTCTTTTCATTCTTAATAACTTCATCTTTATTCATAACAATTAGCTTGACTCGAACACAAACAAGATTTCAAGAAAAACAACTTTGTCAAACATCTCATTAGAAACTTTTAACTAAGTCTTAAGGCTAAACTTAAACAAAAATCTACACGCAAGAGAAACAAAATAAACCCACTACCCTCAGGTTATCCTAAGGATGAACCGCTCTGATACCATTAAATGTAACACCCCGGAAAAATACCTCTAACTATTACAATACAGATTCTACTTATTTCTATACAAGCACAAAGTTTTTCAAGACATTCCTAATACATGATTAGGACATATAGAAATAAAAATATTTACAATATAAGTTTCAAAATCAACGCCTTAAAACTCTTCTGATTCTCAGACACCTGTAAGATAATCTACTCGTGTACGTAGTACAGTCATCGCAGTTCAAACACAGCAAGAAAAGCAAGGGTAAGCTAGTGAAAATAGAATTTTATAATATACGCAATTAAATCAAAAGGGAAAAACCAAGTTACATGATCAATTTCTCAAATTATACAATCTTCTTCAAATCCCAACATTAAAACAATCACATAGATCTCACATGGATCTACACATCCAAGATATTCAACAAACAACGTCTTCCGGAAGACCCGTATTAAGTAAGTCCTACCAGAGACTAACACCTGATCCAAAGATTACCAGCGAATCCAACAGAAAGGATCAGGGTAAGTTCAATACAACCCAAGCCGTGCATCTCATATGTCACGGTGTGCATGAACTCCCCCATCAGCTTCTCACCACCTGATATCTTAGTCTATGTGACTTAGATCATCAGTGAAGCTCGGAGATCTCTGTTACCACATAGGCATCAATACTTAATACACAGCAAACATCAGTCCATACATTATCCCAAATGTATGACATCACTTCCATACAATTTACATCATTCGCATATAATACATATCATTCAATCACATAACATTTAAAAATTCATATCATTCCAGAACTTTTCCAACGTCAAAAACAATATTTAACTCTCAAATTATAAAAATATAATATTTATAAAGTTTAAATAATATATAAACAAACACACAATATATAAACAAATAACACCCCTGCAAGAGAAATTCAATATTGGGACCACGTCCCTTCCGCATTCAGATCTTCTATCCTAGGGTGCTATAAAAAATTAAATTTAGCTTCCCTTACCTCAATTGCTTGTTTTTCAAGCAACTTTTAGAATTTTATTCCCCACAGTCTGGATAAACTTCAAGATTTACGGGCCTAATGCAAGTTATCCAAATAGAACAAAAATTCAGTATATAATAGAATAAGTTGAGAGGATTAAACTTCTCAACTGACCCCACAAAGATTGATGACTAAATCCTAAGGAAAAATAGAGAACAAAGGATATTTAGAGTAAAAATGAACTTACTCTATTTGAAAATCTGATCGGGTAGAAATGTTCCTTAACTCCTCTGCTACAACGTGGTATGATCAGATTCTAAAATAGATGAAGATTAGGAGAGAAAAATAAGAGAGAGGGAGAGAAGAGGATATGGAGAGAGAGAGAAAAGAAAGAAGAAGGAAAAAAAACCGTGGTGTGGGGCAAAACAACTTCTCTGCACCTTTATTTTTCATTCTTTTATTTTTTTTTTTAACGTTCTTACATGTTTGGTTTTATTAAAAATTAGAAATTTTCTTATAATATTAAATGATAATTTATTAAGTTATGAATGAAAAAAAAGTCACATCTCTTCATTCTGTTTCAATTATCGAGATTCGTTTTAATATTTAAATTTATAAAGAATCAATTTGTTATTTACAAATAATGTGTTTGATTTGATTGGAAACTGAAAAATTTGATATAGTGATAAATGATAATTAAGTGTCAAATTTGTTCACTCTCTACTTGTAAATAAATGATATATATAATAATTTTTTTAAAATTAATAGAATGAGTAAATAATTTAAAATCAAATTGGTACTTATTTTTCACTACAAGAAAAATCCAATTTATCTACGGACAAAATCCGTAGGTAACAGCCAAAATCCGTAGGTAAATCAACATTACCTACGGATTACCCACGGAAAAAAATCCGTATGTAATGTTGGCGTCGGTAATTTACCTACGGATATTAGGTCTGGGTAACGAAAACAGCATTACCCACCAACTGCAGTCCGTAGGTAATGTTAATATACTTTATTTTTAAAATTTTAATTATTATTTGAATTTTTTTTTATTTTCAATTATTATTGATAATTATTATATATGTTATGGCAATTATAATTAATGTTAGAACTAAACTGCAGCAGGTGGGACTCGAAGCCAAGTCCCCTTGAGATATGTCTATAGAAGCTTTAACCACTACACCAGTCAAGTTTTGTTGTCATGTTGTGATTATTATTATATTTATAAGTATGATTATCAATATTAATATAATTAATAAAATAAAAATTAATAAAATTCTTCATATATTAAATATCATTATTATTATTATTATTATTAATATTATTAAATATTATTAATTATTATTTATATTATTAAATATTATTAAATATTATTAAATATTATTAATAATTATTAATATTATTAATAATTATTAATATTATTAAATATTATTAATATTATTAATAATTATTAATATTATTAAATATTATTAATAATTATTAATATTATTAAATATTATTAATATTATTAATATTATTAATATTATTAATATTATTAATATTATTAATATTATTAATTTTATTAAATATTATTAAATATTATTAAATATTATTAATATTATTAAATATTATTAAATATTATTAAATATTAGTAATATTATTAAATATAATTAATATTATTAATATTATTAAATATTAGTAATATTATTAAATATTATTAATATTATTAAATATTATTAATATTATTAAATATTATTAATATTATTAAATATTATTAATATTATTAAATATTATTAATATTATTATATATTATAAAATATTATTAATATTAATATTATAAAATATTATAAAATATTATTAATATTAATATTATTTATATTATTAATATAATACTATTTATATTATTTAAATTATTATATTAATATTAATAATAGGTATAAATTAGTTATGGTTATTATTATTTATGAATATGAATTATGTTTTTATAATTTTTCATATTATATTAATGTTTTTAATATTATGTATATAATTATTATGATAATAGTTGGTAGGTAATAGAGATCAGTGGGTGATAGTTCGTAGGTAATAGAGATTTGTGAGTAATAGTTGGTAGGTAATAGAGATCCGTAGGTAAAAGTTGGTAGGTAATAAGATCCGTAGGTAATAGTTGGTAGGTAATGTTGAATTTACCTACCGATTCAAAATTCGTGGGTAATAGTTCGTAGGTAATGCTGAATTTACCTACGGATTCAGAATCTGTAGGTAATGTCCGTAGGTAATGTTGTTCGTAGGTAATATCCGTAGGTAATGCTGAATTTACCTACGGACTCAGATCCGTGGGTAAAAATCCGTAGATAATACTGATTTTTTTTGTAGTGTTTTATCTTTTTACTGTAATATTTTTAGTTTCAGTTATCTAACTTTATAATTTTTTTAATATTATTTTAAAATAGATAAATAAAATTTACAAAATTAGAAAGTGAAATTTAAATTTTAATTTATCCAGTAAAATATATTACTTACAACACACAAACATCAAAATTATTTTTATAAAATAAAGTAAGAAAATTTAAATTTTACTTCACCATAAATATTTTATTGATTTTTTTTAAAATATTTTTTATGTGATTAACATATTTTATTTACTTATAAAAAAAATTATTTAAATCATCAAAATTAAATTTTTAAATTTAGAGTCTAAATATAATTTTAGACAAATAATTATATATTTCTTACTATTTATTATAAATTATTTAATATTTTATTTTGTAAGGATAAATTTTAGACAACACCATAATTAATATATGTATATATTAAAAAAATTATATAATAAATATATTACAATCTTGTTACAAAAATAGTCCAATTTTGTTTTAAATTTTGTCTCTAGTTACATAATATTTTCTTTCAAAATAATTATATTCATAAGTGTTAATATGCAATTAAACATCATGATATGAAGAACTTTTGAATATATATTTTTTATTTGACATGTTCTATAATTGTTATCTACATTATTAATATTTATTCATTTATAAAATTACTTATGTTTTAAATTTTAAGTTAAACATTAAGGACTTGCTGTGCAAAAATAATAATTTAAAAAATATTTATCTTTTTCTATAATTAAAATTTATTTATTTTATGTATATAATGATAGACTTCAAGTTATATATATTAAAATCACAATTATAAATGTATTACAACTCAAAATATTATTACTACACTAATATATTATTTTAAATTTTGATTTTCATTACTACCTCATAATCATATAAGATAGAATATCCTGTATTTTTGCAGCTATCAAAGCAATTAAACATACTTATACATTAAAATAAAACTTCATTCAGAGAGTTGATTTGGTTACCAAGAACGAAGAAATAAAAGATATATTTAGTTGATATATTTTTTTATAAAGCTTTCTTATTCGGCATCACTATGCAACTTGACATCTCAGTTATGCTAACACCTCAAGTAACAACAATCAATTGTCATCATGCAAAAAAAGTATTATTAAAAATAAAAGAAAATACAAAAAAAATATTGGGGGACTAGACTAAAACTCATATGTTAACAAAAATGGTGCATAGATAGACTATATTTATTCATAAAGAATTCTAAAAACAGACTAGAAGGAAACTTATTATACCAATGAAATGATTCTTTATGAATAAATCCTAAATTAGCCAAGTTATCAGCACACACATCCCCTTCACGAAAAATATGAGTAAACATAAACCTGATTTTGCCACAGTAATTAAGACAAGTATGTCATCAATGATGAAGCATCCACAGTACATTAGTCCTAGCAGTAAATGCAACACAAACCAATGCAGAATCACATTCAAGTCATATACTAGTAAGCCCCATCCTTTGAGCTTCCTCCATTGCATATATAACTTCATAAAACTCAGAAACCAAAGCAATCTGAATGTCAAGAAACGCAGAGAACCCACCAATAAACACTCTCATACTCCCACAGAAAATACCTCCATAAGTAGCAAGACTAAGATATTCCCGAGCAGCCCCATCAGTGTTGATTTTAACCCAACCCGATGAAGGAAATTCCCATCTGTTAGAAATGTAGGCTTTAAACAAGAGGGGAGGTGAATTTTTTATGAACTATTTTCGCAAATATTGAAGGTAGATTGAAAGACATTGAGGAATCAACCAATTAGAAACTAGTTCAGCCAAGTTCAAAATTGTTTTTATTGTGATTGCATAAAATAAACCGGTTGTTTTTGCGAAACAATCGGTTGTTTATACCAGTAGTGTTAAAAACAAAGCAAAAACAGTTTTAAAAGAGAGAAAGGATAGAGAGATCAACAAAGAGAGTTTATTTCAACCCGTTGAATCGAAATTTCAACAGGTTGATTTTTCACTTTCTTTAGAAAACATATATTTTTCAAAAGAACTTGAATCAAACAACCTTGGATCATTAATTTGAGTGGATTAGAAAATTCAAACTACACAAGACACATACACACAACCAACAATAAGGTCTTCAAGCAATCCACTTGGATTTGGAGACATCAAAGCACTTTGTTCAACACCATCTAACAAGAAGAAGACAAAGAAATTTACCAGTACGTATTAATACCAAAAAACTTAACGACATTGAAATTCAACATATCGTTCTTCATTGAAGCTTTAGACGAATTTCCCACAAGACAAGTTAAATCCTTAATTACCAAAACAACCCTAAAATATCAATCTTATCATGAAATCTTGCATAATTCCTCATACGTCATATCATCCAAATAGAAAAAGTTATCATAACAAGCTTAAGCAATTTAACCAAATGACTAGCATCACTCTTAATAAAAGAAAGAAGATCATCCTTATTAGAGAATTGAGGAGTAAAAAAAATTTGTTGAACCCAACTCCAAATACCAAAAGCAATATAACATTCAAAAAATAAATGCTAAATAGATTCCTCATGTTTTCCACAAAGCGTACACATAGAACATATATGCAAACCTTTATACTAAATATGTTGATTTGTTGGAAGTTGTCAATGAAAAACTTTCTAGAGTACTAGAGTTTTGGAAGGAGGAATAGATGAAAATCAAATGAATTTACCCTAACCACAACGAACTCATGGTTCCAAGAAAAAAGTCCTAACCGATTTAAGAGTGAAACGACCTGACTCATCTAGAATCTAATTAGGAATATCCAATTTCTCCCTAATTATGATATGATTAAACAAATGAGGCATATGTTGTAAAGACAAAGGAATATTCCAATCATAACCAGCCCAAAACTGGGGGACTGTATCTGGAATGCTAGCATCATCAGATAACCTTGCAATATTTGCTAAAGAAGTAATAGAACACCATTTATCATTCCAAAAATTAATAAAAGTACCTGTACCAATAGTCCAAGAAGTATTGTTGAGTATAATAAAATAAAATTGCTTAATTTCAGGCCAAAGAGATGATGATCTATAAACCATTCTATGCTCGTATTTTGATTTAAGAACCTTGACTTTCAGGAGAAAAGACCCAAGTATGTTGTTATAAGCAAAGTTTCAAGCAAACTTAAGAAGATACACAATATTTTCATGATGAAGGTTAATAATCTTCAAACCTCCATTCTCAAAAGTAGAACAAATCATACCCCAATTAACGGTAGTTATGCCTTTTTTCAAAATATCACCAATCCAAATAAAATTTCGATACCACTACTCAACTTGCTTAAAAACTGAAACAAACCATTTATACATATTAAAGCTATAAGCTAGAAATCCAATAATCACCGTATTGACCAACTGAATCTGACCCATCATGCTAAGAGATTTACCTTTCCAAGATGCTAGGTTCAATTTGACTTTATCAGCCAAAGGTTGGAGAAATCGACACTTTGGAACACCAACAAAGATAGACACTCCTAAATAAGTGAAAG
Organism: Phaseolus vulgaris; assembly: GCF_051622355.1. Lineage (NCBI taxonomy): Eukaryota > Viridiplantae > Streptophyta > Magnoliopsida > Fabales > Fabaceae > Phaseolus > Phaseolus vulgaris. The sequence goes on along the minus strand of NC_143500.1, from coordinate 31,763,316 downwards.
TCAAACAACCATGACTACAAGAAAGAATACGTTGAATTTTGGTGACATATAAAATATGTAGAATCTTCTTATCATTCACAAGCTTAGAGATACCTTTACTGAGAACTTTCTCTACAAGACAGAAAAGTAAAAGAGACAAAGGATCACCTTGTCTTACACCTCTACTACAAGGAAAAAAAACCCACCAAAGTGTCATTTATTCTGATAAAAAGCATAGCTGACGAAGAATTGTACTAATCCAACCGACAAACGGAGTGAAAACCAAAGTGTGTCAAAACTAATAATAAGAACTTTCAACTTAGAGTGTCAAAGGGTTTATGAATATCAACTTTATAAGCCACATTACCTCCTCTAACCTTTTTAGAAAGCATGTTAATAGCTTCAAAAGCAATACCAATACAATCCTAAATTTGTCTACCCTGCACAAACCCATATTGAGTAGGAGAAATGATTCTAGCAACCTCAAGTGTAAGCCTATCCGTCAATATCTTGGATATAATCTTAAATTTGAAATTAGCAACAAGAATTGGTCGGCAGTCTTTAATGGATTCAACTCCTTGAATATTAGGAATAAGAGATACCACATTATTGTTCATTCTAGGGAGAACCCAATTTTGTTTAAAAACTGTTGAACAACATTGCAAACATTTCTCCCAATAATTTTTCAGCAAGAATGATAGAAAATACCACCAAAACCATTAGGACCAAGAACATTGTTACCATTAAGATTAAAAACAACATTCTTCATTTCCAAAAATCAGGACATTTAATCAACATCATATTCTCCTCAGAGGAAACCAACTTAGGAATATAAGTACCAATAAAATCTTTCATATTGCTTGTATCATGAACATTAGAAATAAACTTTGCATAAAGATTTTTTATAAAAATCCAAAATATGATCCTCAATAAGTTTAGGATCCTCAATAACCTCATTATATATTCGAATCCCACTAGAATTATTTCTCCTCTTGACCACAGGAAAAAACATAGAACAAATGATATTTAGAGTAAAAATGAACTTACTCTGTTTAAAAACGGGTAGAAATGCTCCTTAACTCTTCAGCTACAGCGTGGTATGGAGTGAGAAATTAAGAAAGAAGATAAAAGAGAAAGATGGAGAGCGAAAGAAAGAGAAGTTTCGAGCGTAGAGGGGGGGGGGTTCTGTTTCTGTTTTTTTTTTGTTACAATTGTGAGTTAAAGTAATTATAACCAATTGACCTAAAATAATCTTAATCAATGTAATTAAATAAAACATTTTTAACATAAATTGAATAATTTTTAGCAAACTTTAATTGAAAAATATTGTCAACCAACATCAATGAGAAAACATCAGATACTATAACTTTTAATTATTAATTATTATTTTATATTAATAACACTTAATGTATTTGGTGATAATTTGAATATTTTATTTAAATGGTAAAGTTAAAAAATATTTTAAAAGATGACACAATTTGAACCGAAAGTAATTCAAAATTAATACACTTTTATTTTCTTAAATTTGTGAAAATATTTATCTAAATACATAATAGTGGCTTAAGTACTTTTACGTGTCAATAACTTAATGCCTTGTAATTGTTGTTTGTTTTTCAAGACAGTGATTTTGTTTACCTTAGAATGATGTTTTTATAGATAAAGGAGAATCATGTTTAAAAATTATCATTGATTTTAGTTTTTAAATTATGTCAAACTTTTGGATATACCTAACAAAGTATGAAAACTTAGCTATATAAAACTAAAATATTATAATACTTTGAAATGAAATTTTGCAACATTTGAATATCGTTTTAGTATGCAAACTTTATAAGATAGATTTATTATTTACATAAGTATTAAAATTACATGTAAGGATATTTTTTTTGGTTTAGAAAAGATGGTTTTGAAAAAACTTTGTATCTACCACTCCATTAAAATTTATAACTAATAGTTAAAACATAACTTATTTTACTTAAGGTATAACAATTTAAACATCATGATTCGATTGTAATTTGACGTTTGTTATTGAATAATTGATGTTACTTGCAATACCCTACCTTCATCAATTGTGTAACTTGTGAATAATTTTTCTCAAACTCACGACCTTATATTTAATATCAACTATTGAATTAGACGATTACTATTAAATCAAAAGTTGTAACTAAGAGACACAATTTTTTTTTACTTAAGAGTGTAATAGTCAAAGCATCATAATTCCACTGTGACTTGGTCCACTTGACATTCCTCATAGGACAATTGATGACACCTACAACAAATAAATAAATGTTAAAATTCTGAGTTATGTTCAAGAATTTAAATATATTTTGACCAATTTAGTTATTCATTTTTAAAACTTACAACCTCTCTTGAATTTTTTGACCTATATTATCTTATTTTTAGTTTTCTAAAATCATTCCTTATTATTTTTTCGGACACACATCTCTTATTGGAAGGTAATAATATCAAAACCAACTTTAATCGATCATATTTTACTTTAGAATTAGTTTATTCTTTATTCTAAACCTTTCTTGTCATTTTGTTTGTGGCTATATAAGATTTCGCATGTTTAATCACTTAAGAATGTTGTAGACTTAGTTCTTGATCATTGAATTAATTGATTACATGTTTAGTTTAAGGTTTTTTTCCATATTGGTGCAATTTTAATTTTAATTTCTGGAAATGAGCATGTTTTTTTTAAAAAAATTATGGAATTGGATAAATCCTACACCTGGAATACGATTTAATTTGAAAGAAATCATCAATAACCTACACGATTTTGCAATTTTTTTACACATTCAAGTTTAATATAAACAGATATCAAATAATTTATGTAGAAATCGTATATAAAAAATACGATTTTTAAATACATATTTATACATAAATTGTATATTGAAACTCATACATCCTATATACGCTTTTAAAAAAAATTGTTATACTCAATTTTTTTATATATACTTATGGTGTGTTTGGATTGGGAAGGAGATTTGAGGGAATGAATTTGGAGTGATTTGAGAGGAAAGTGAAGTTGTTTGGATTGGACTATGTTAGAGTAGATTTGTGAGAAAAGTTTATTCAAGTTATTGTGTGATGTGATGATTGTGAAAGATTTTTTAATTTTTTTAAAATGTAAAATGTATAAAATATAAGTTTTTACAAATTTTATAAATATAATAAATTTTAAAAATATTATAAAATAATTTAGAAATATATATTAAAATAAAATAATTCAAATCAAAAAAATAATATTAAATATTATTAAAAATGCATATTAATAATTAAAATTAAAATTATTTTTTTATTATTTATTTTATTATAATATAAAAATTAATATTAATAATTAATAAAGAAATTATAAATGTTATATGTAGATATTAAAATATAATTTATATATATAATTAATATAAAATTTATTAAATTTTATAAAAAAATAATATATTATCAACTTTCTCTTCAAATCTCTTCATGAAGGCAAAGAAAGTTTTGACCAAAAATCTTTTATCGTTTTTCGTGTTTTAACCTCAATTCTGTCTCGTTTTTCCAACTTTCTTTGCTTTCTCACTTTCCTCACCAATCTTTCTATTTCTTCGCGTAATACAAACAGGTCCTTAAAGAATACTTGAAAGAAGATGTTAATACCGCATATCTATTATAAAATATGCATATACGTTTATAAATAGTTAAAATCTGTATACATATTATAAAAATATTTTAATTATAAGTTTCGTTTTTGTGATTTTTAGTTATTTATACATTTAAATGATTTATGGAATGTTTTTAAATTGTTAATAATATTAATTATGTAATACTTTATAATATAAAAAAAACATAATTAAATTATTTTTAAAAAAATATCAAACTAATCTAAATTATAAGATAACAAACTAAATTGGTAAAAATCTAAATCCAATACGCTAAAAATAAACCGAAAAGATAAAATTGAGAGTGTTAATAAAAAATGATAATTAAATGTTTAAAAAATTATATTACAGAAAAGAACTGAAAGTATAACGGAAACACATAAATATGACAATTTAATTTAATATAAATAATTTAGGTAATCTTTTTAACTTAAAAAAAAAACGAATTATCTATGAGATCATGTTCTACATGGAGGCTTTCTTCGTTGTCTCTATGGATATCTCGATGGAGGTGGGTTATTGTCGTCATTGTTTTCCCCTTCATTGTCGTCAAGTGAAATATCAGGCCTAAATGAAGGTAATGTGAGCTGATAACAATGCATGGTAAGAATTGGACGATGCGGAGGGTGGTGTCATTGTTGAAGTACCAAACATGTGTGATGGACCCAAAGAAAAAATATTTCCATGCGATGGAACATTGGTGTAAGTTGATGACACTTGTTGGTAGAAAAATTAGGTAGACATGTTGTGGTGGTACTTCATAAAGCTAAATGTTTATGGTTGTTGATTGGGAACCGATTGAAGTTTGACTTGTTGTCCAAATTGTGCAACATTTGAAGAAGACCCAACATGATGAGGGTGACCTTCAGAATGGTGAAGTTGATTGTCGGGGGTGGTGTGGTGTATTGTTGTTTTAAAAAAAAAAATGTAGTGTTTAATCAAATTACAATATGAAATGAGTTACAGATTGAACTTACATCGTCTTCAGACGTGACCTCTATAGGTGAGATGATGAAAACCCATCCAGCCTCGAAACATTTGGCTAAGAAGATTGGAAGCAGAAAAAATGGTCTCAGAAGACTCTCATCTCAGAGAGAATTAATTGTTGTCTGCTCTTCCATTTTTATCTGGTTTTATAAACATTATACAAAGTAGTACAAGCTTTATTTTGGGCTTGTATTTGGGCCATTTTCTTAGGCCATGTTTTGGGACAATTTTCATGGATCATGTATTGAGCCAATTAGAGTAAGGTGTAAATAAATAAATAAAAGAGTCTAGCTAAAGTTAAAATTGGGCCTCCTTGAACCTAATGCAACTCCAGATCATCTAGGGTGCACAAATAAATTACTAGAGTGCAAATAGAAAACATGGAGTGGCAAGGAAGGCATGAAGGTCCACATGTCATCTCCTTAATGGAGAGGATTCCCACCAATGCCAAAAGGGCATTTGTCTTCATGGGAATGGATAGGATTCTCTCCAATTAGAGGAGGACATTTGCCAACCTCTAATTTGAGAGGATTTGCTCCAATTAGGGAGAGACATTTGTCCTTCTATGAGTGGAAATTTTTTAGGGTTAAAGCTTGCACCTTGGCTGCCCATGGCACTATAAATACAAATGTTAGCCCCCTTGTAAATTAGCTTTGAATAGACTATATAATTGCTGCCAAATTTCAGCATCAACTAGTCTTTTAGCTCACTCTTTGCTAGTCGTATTTCTAAGTGTTTTAGCAAGGAACCTCTTAGGAGTTGGTCTAACCTCTTTTAAGTTTCATTATCATTCTCCATACACCAATACTTCACAATTTCTTTCACTCATTTTAGCCAACCAATCCCATCAAATTTTGCACCCCAAAATACAAAACAAAAGACTCATAACAATGCAAGCTAGGACTGCATCATGAGATGTAGCAAATGATATGATTGATGCACCATTGCATATAAGTTGAATCATCACGCAAATGATCGTTTATGTGGAATGGTATTTCCTAAATTAAATTGTTTTGTCAGTCATTCCACATTGTTGATAGTGTGGCCAATACTTATTTGTTTTCTCACACATGTCTTCTTTGTGCAATTCATTAAGGTTGCATGGGTCGTGTGAAGTGTGTTGTTGATACTCGAACTGTCGCATCACCCGGTCTGCTTGATGAAATTTGAAAGTTGCAAAACAAATTACAGGTACAACCGCCCGCATTACAATTGACACGTCAATTATAATTAGACCACTAATTTGAGGTTGTTGATATGGAGTCCACAAAAATTGTCAACAACAAGAAATAACATTATTAATTTATTGGATTATTCGAAAAGAATTTAGTTGTTATATGATGAAAAGATAATTTGTTTTTTTTGCAACTGATATAGTGTTTTCCGAATTTGACCCATTGTTGTCGCACTTGTGTTATATCGATGCAAATTCCGAGACCACCTATGATAAATGTTTGTCATGTGATAATTAAAGCGAAGTTTTTAAGCATACAACATTGTGAGCAGTGTGATCTCTCTAATGAGATGGATGAGTTTCCCTAATACATGATTCTTGAGCATGTGAACTTGCTAATTTCATGTACGAGTTTGGAAAATGGAAAATTTGAACTCGTATTTGGCATGCACGAATTTACGAATGGGCTTAAGACACGTGATAAATCATCCTTGGGGTGTGCGAGGTTCACATTGGTTTAAGGCACAATGAATTGTCACATGAAAACCACATTGAACCATGAATGAAAGTACAAGTTGTCTTCTTTAAATTCAAAGCAACACTAATTAAGCATCCATCATTTCAACTGGGTGTCTTGTGTTTTGCATGAGCCAAATATAAGTGTGATACGAAATACATATTGCATTTGGTTTGTATTGGTCAGAAAAGCAGATGCCATCTTATTCAACCTGTAAGAAATGCAGTTCTAAAGTGCAATGCTTTTAGTAAAGGGAACACTACTTTGCAAGAGTGAATGAATGCATCACACATACATGTTTCACTATATTGTTATTTAATTTGCTAAACTTATAAGTACCTATTATCTACAATGTATGACAACTTGTAGTTTGAATGTTATGACTTGTAATATGTACCATTACACATATTCAATGTCACGACAAAGTTGTTGGGTTGCTCTTAATAATTTAATATGACCTTAAAGTAACTATGTTATATATATTTGCCTCGACTAACCAATGAAACAAAAAAAATTTCATAATCATCAAAGTTATTTTCATATTCATCGAAAAAGTCTTTGTGGGAAGTTTTTGACTGGACCACAACTTGTCTTATGTATTGATCTTCATAAGGTAATACTTTAAAGTTTGTACTAATTTTTTTTCTAAGAACTAGTATTCACGCTCATTCGATGCACTTTATAATAACAATATTAATTTCATATTGCATGTGGTAGATGAATCCCTTTTACATTTGAGAAAATTCTATGGGCACTTAGGAGGAACCCATAATTAGAGATATTATTCATGAATTTAGTGAAGACGATAATGTCAATTATTTACCCAAAGATGGTGGTTTTGCAACATCATCACTTCAACAAAAGTAACTCCTGTAGCTGATCCAGACAAATAGTTCAATATGACCTTTGTGAACGGATGAGTTTTCCTGATAAAGAGGCTACATTGGATGCGATCAAACAATATCACATAGGTGAAGGCTACAAATTTGTTGTCGTCGATTCAAAGACTAATCGATATGTAGCCTGGTGCAATAACTACAATAACATATGTTAATGGAGGCTTAAAGCATCCTTCAAACAAAATTGTGATAAATGGAAGATAAAAAAAATTGAAGCATCCCATACACGTTTGTCAACCACTCTTTCTGATGATTACATAAATTTGGATTTCAACCAAATTGCAACTATTATGGTCAATTCCGTTAAAAAAAATTCATCCATCCTAGTGAAAAGTTTGATTGCAAAATTAAAAGTTGTTATGGTTATTCTGTAACGTATAAAAAAAACATGGATGACACAACAAAAGGTGTTTTCCATGGAATTCGGTGACTAGGACAAATCCTGTAATCATCTTCCAAATGGTTGCAGGCGATTCAAAAAGTGTCATCGAGAATTGTCAAATATGTTACATGGCCTTTTGTTTTAGACGGTGTTCAAGACAACTCATGTTACATGTTGGAACATGTATTTTGGGCTTTCAAATCATGCATTGATGCCTTCAATTACTGCAAGACAATATTCCAAGTTGACAAAACATTCTTGACCAGAAAATACCATGGAACTTTGCTAACTAGAATTGGTCAAGATGGCAACCAAAAGATCTTCCCTTTAGCTTTTACAATAGTTAAAGGTGAAACAAAAAAGTAACATTGATATGGTTCATCCTTCTGTTGCGATCACATGTCATACCACAACAAAATACCTGCATGATAACTGATGGAGAAATAACCATTTTATCAACATTAAAATCTTCAGAAGTTGCTTGAGAAGGAGATGGTCTCCTATCATTATATTACATACGCCACATTGCATCTAACTTCAATAAAAAGTTTAAGAATGCTGAGTTGAAGAGACAATTGGTAAACATGAGTATCTATTTTAATTTAATTGACTTTTGTTGACCAGTCTTGTTGCAACACAATTGCTTTAAATCATTTAATTTTTTTACATTCTCATAGGTTACGAAATGAAATAACCAACTTTTCAGGCAAAGTTGTCAGCTCTCGTATCACAATTTCAACAAGCTTTTGCCCTGATAGATCAAATACCTTTTAAAAAAATGGATACAAGTATATGGCAAAGGCATGATGTATGGTCACATGACAACAAATTTAGCCGAATTCATGAACTCTATATTAAAGGGAGCACGATCGTTATTCATTTGTGCTTTTGTGAAGACATCTTTTTAAAAAAACCAAATATTTGTTTATTGAACAAGGGACGACGACAAAGTGCATTTTACGAGTTGGCCATCAATATCCAAAAGATATGAGTGCCTTATTATTTGAACAATAGTCTAATATTTGTCGTGTCCAAAGGTACAATAAAGAAAATTTAGAGTTTGATGTTCAAGAGCTACCACTTTTTTACTATGACGCCTACTTATGTCATACACAATAAGACTAAATGACTGGTGGTGTGATTGTGGGGAGTTTAAAGCTCTTCATCTTCCTTGTGCTCATGTTATCGTTGTTTGTTTGACATGTCATTTACAACTAACAACACTCTATCTACTGTATGCAATATACTTTTAAGGCTTAAAAGAGTTCAATTTCATCCAATTCAAAATAAAGATTATTGGTTTACTCATATGAGACTGAATTTCATCCCAGACCCCACATGTGTCGTAAGAAATCCGGAAGACCAACAACTAACCGTATACAGAATGAAATGGATGAACTACTTTCAAATAAACCAAATGAATGCTCTTATTGTAGGAATGAAGGTCATAATAGAACAAATTGTCCATATTGACAATAGTAGAATGTAAACTCTTATATTTCTTCAATTAAATTCACAATATTTTCTCATGTGTTAATTGAAATTAATTTTAGTAAATTATACACATATAATTATAAAAAATTACTCTAAATAAATACAAATAATAGTTTTCTACATATTAAACAATTTTCATAACATTTTACTCTGATAACTGGTTTATAATTCTCTATTTACTATAATATTTGTCATATAAACTATTTTAAGTGTTTCGCATGTAATCAATTAATTGATTTAAATAACTGGTTTATATTTTGATTATATAATTGTTAAGTTTTTTATAATCAATTGAACATTTAATTAGTTGATTTAATTTTATTTTCAGTCTAATACAAGTATTTGCGAAAATCTTATAAAAACTGTTTATCTTCACTCTTGTTTCAAGCCACTATTCTAAGTTCTTTTATACTCTAAAAGTATTACATAATTAATTTTATTAACAATTTAAAATCATTCCATAAATCATTTAAATGTATTAACAAATAAAGATCACAAAAACAAAATTTATATTTAAAATATTTTTATAATACATATGCAGATTTTAATAATTTATAAACGTATATGCAGATTTTAACAATTTATAAACGTATATGTAGATTTTATAAAAAGATTTATGGAATGATTTTGAGTATAACAATTGTTTTTTGAAAAGCATATATAGGATGAACGAGTTTATATATAAAATCGTATTTTCAGTATATGATTTATGTATAAAATTATTTTTAAAAAATCATATTTGGAATATACGAGTTTCTAATTAAAATCATATTTTTTTATATATGATTTTGTATAAATTATTTTGATATGCGTTTGCATTAAATTCATGCGTCAAATACGACTTATGTGAAATTTTGCAAAATCGTATGGTGATTGGCTATTTCTTTAAAATTGAATCGTATTCTAAGTGTACATTTATCTAATTATGAAATTTAAAAATATATGTTCATTTCCAAAAATTTGAATTAAAATTGGACTAGTATAGAAAGAAAAACTCATAGTTTAACATATGTGGAGATTGTAATTTTCTTTATCATTTGGAGTTATCTGTTATAATCGAGATGATTGATTATTATACAAGTCATGTGTAGTACACATGTTGTTCTTTGAGTCTAAATTTAATATTACTTAGTCTTTAAGAAGTAATAAAATTTTAAATCTTTGGTTTATGAAATAGAATATCTCTAATATGTAAGAAACTGATGTCTGGTCTGGTACAAGTTTGAGCATACATCAAGCTGTCAACAACAGATGCATAAGGAATCCGTTCCATTTTCTTGCGTTCCAACTCATTATTTGGACATTGCATAAGACTAAACTTATCCTCTTTCTAAATTGGAACGACACTTGCAGAGCATTTTTCCATCTTAAATCTCTTTAGAACTTTATTAATATATGCTTTCTTAGACAAACCTAATAATCCTTGTGATCTATCACGAATAATTTCAATTCCAATCACATAGGATGCCTCGCCCATATCTTTCATTTCAAAGTTCTTTGAGAGAAATTTCTTGGTCTCATGTAATAAGCCAAGATCATTAGCAACAAGCAAAATATCATCAACATACAGAATTAGAATTATAAACTTGCTCCCACTAAGCTTTAGATATATACATCGATAAAAAATGTTTTTCGTAAATCCAAAGGAAGTGATAGTATCATTAAACTTAAGATACCATTGTCGGGAAGCTTGTTTAAGTCCATATATTGACTTTTTAAGCTTACACACCATGTGTTCCTTTTCTTTAATTGCAAAACCTTCAGGTTGATCCATGTAGACTTCTTCCTCTAAATTCCCATTCAGAAAAGCGGTTTTCACATCCATTTGATGAAGTTCTAAATCATATTGAGCTACCAATGCCATGATAATTCTAAATGAATCCTTTTTAGAAACTAGAGAAAAGGTCTCTTTGTAATTAACACCATCTATCTGAGTGAAACCTTTAGCAACAAGTCTAGCCTTGTGTCTTTCAACATTGCCTTTAGAGTCACGCTTGGTCTTAAACACCCACTTACACCCAACTCTTTTACATCCTTTAGGCAATTCCACAAGGTCCCAAACTTCATTATGATCCGTTGATTTCAACTCTTCTTTCATGGCCTCTAACCATTTAATAGAATTATTGCTTTTCATGGCTTGTGAAAATGAAACTGGATCTTCATCAATACCTAAGTCAAAATCTGACTCTTGTAAATAAACCACATAATCATCACAAATAGCAGGTCTTCTCTGCCTTTCAGATCTTCTCAATACTGCCCCATATGGTTCATTTGTTACAGGTTCATTGGTGACAACTTCATTTTGAGGTGTTTCATCATTTATTTGTTGTTCTTGTATGTTGTCAAATGTTTCAACAACTGTAGGAACAACAACTTGAGAAGAAGTTTTAGGTAAAGGAATCTCCACCCTAACTTCTTCAATTTCCACCTTACGTGGTTTGATACTCCCATTGATTTCACCATTTTCAATGAACCTAACATTTCTAGTTTCAACAATTCTCGTACTATGGTCAGGACAATAAAATTTATACCCTTTAGATTTTTCTGGATAACCAATGAAAAAACCACTAGTTGTTCTTGAATTCAATGGATTATATATTTTTACTTCTGACAGGCAACCCCAAACATGCAAGTGCCTCAAACTAGGTTTCCTTCCTGTCCACAGTTCAAAAGGTGTCTTTAGAACTGCCTTACTGGGAACCCTGTTCAACAAATACATGGCGATTTTCAAAGCATACATCCACAATGACAAGGGTAAAGAAGAATAACTCAACATACTCCTAACCATATCCATTAAAGTACGATTGCGCCTTTCTGCAACACCATTTTGTTGTGGTGTTCCTGGCATTGTATATTGGGCTGGGCACATATGTCGCGCTTTTCAAGGAACTTAGCAAATGGACCAGGATGTTGTCCCATTTCATCATACCTTCCATAGTATTCACCACCTCTATCAGACCTGACAATTTTCACTTTTCTATCTAATTGTCTTTCAACCTCATTAATAAATACCTCTAAGGCATCTACTGACTGAGATTTCTCATGCAATAAATAGATGTATTCATAACGTGAAAAATCATCAATGAATGTGATAAAATACTTTTCTCTACCAAAAGTCGAAGCTTCAAAAGGTCCACATATATTAGTGTGTATAAGTTTAAGGAGTTGTGTGCTTCTTGTGGCTGCTTTCTTAATTGTGTGTTTTGTATGTTTTCCCTTAATACAATCCACACAAATACCAAGATCAGTAAAATCCAAATTAGGTAGGATTTCATTCTTTACCAATCTTTGTATTCTTTCTTTGGATATGTGACCCAAACGTTTATGCCACAAATAAGCTGCACTTTCATTCACTAAACTGCGTTTAGTACCAATATTATGATGCAAGGTTAACAGAGTCTCAGCAAACAGATTATCAAGTTTTAATTTGTATAAACCATCACAAAGAACACCAGAACCAATAAAATGATTATGTTTAAACAAGCTGCAACATCCATTTCCAAACTTAAAAGAATATCCAACTGTATCAAGTTTAAAAAAAGAAAATAAATTTCTAGAAATAGAAGGAACATAAAGAGTTTGGAAAAAATCTAAATGATGTCCAGTATCTAAAATTAAACGATAAGTTCTGATGGCTTCAACTGAAGCTTTGACTCGATTTCCCATAAACACAAATCTTTCATTTGGACTTGTGGTCTAGGTCATAAGAAATCCCTTTCTTTTTTAACCATATCTTACGTTTCAGGCAATCTTTCTTATAGTGTCCAATTTTCTTACAAAAATGACACACGTCCTTCTTTTGTTCTTTGTGGATTTTGGCAGATGACTCATTAACCTTTAAAGGTCCTTTATTGCCCCTTTGATTCTTCTTTTCTGGTTTCTTCTTAACTCCTGACTTATCCACAAGATTAACAAAGTGATTTCCTTGCTTCTTGAGTCTTGCCTCCTCTTGAATAAGTAAACTTTGCAATTCTGTCACATTCCATTTATCTTTAATGGTGTTGTAATTTATTTGGAATGGACCATACTGAGGAGGCAAGGAATTCATGATGAATTGTACAAGGAAATTTTTATTCACTTCCAATCCCATGGATTTCAATCTTGCTGCTATGTTTTTCATTTCAGTGAGGTGCTCATGCATTGTACGACCACCATCAAACTTCATGGTAGTTAACGTACCCATTAATGTTTCAATAATTGACTTATCAGCCGTATCAGATTGAGACATACTTTCCACAGATTCCAAAAATTTCTTAGCATCATCAGTTTTAGGAATTGTTGACCTAATGCTCTCAGTCATTGTCATTCGCATCAACATTAAACTTAGTTTATTTGATCTTTCCCAAGTCTTATGGAAAGATCTTTGTTCAACACTGCTAGTTTCAGTAATAACAGCGGGCTTATCAGTTAAGAGTGCCAAATCAAAATCCAGAACACCTAAGTGAAACTGAACTTGTTCAGACCATTCAGGAAAATTAAGCCCATTTGAACTTCACAATAGACGAGGCTTGCGAATGAAGAGAGACGAAATCAAATGTTGCATAGAACATATAATACAAATTCAGATAACATTCATATCGACAATAAATGTACATTGAAGTTCTCCTTTTGGTGATCCAACAATGCATTTCAATAAACATAATTGATGCTAATAAAATATATATACATATATTTTCTTACGTAAATGATAATTAGATATACTTCAATTAGATATGTTTGCAATCTTTGGATATACTGAACATATATGATCAAATATATTAATTAACTACTATCATGTTCATGATTTTATAAAACAATTAATCAACCTTTGGGTGATCCTTAAAAATTTTATAATCAATGAATTTCAATATACCCATTATAAAATATAAATATGTATGAATCATCATGTCATCGCATTAATAGCATCACATAATCATGGGTAATTAAATTTTATTTAATTTTACATTTATCAAAACATTTTAATTTGGCCACTTTGGTGACTAACAAATTATTTGTAATGTACACATAATGTAATGAAGGACAATGTTCTTCATTGTGGAGTTTGTTTGTGTTACTTTCATCTTACTACCATGATTTTGAGAAAACAATACTAATTATTAAAAAAATTTACATAGTATATATGGCTTCAATTTCATGTCACTGTTTGCAATAACAAAGTATAATTTGTTATGCTTCCACTTCTATGATTGTATTTTAGTCTTTAGTGCTTTTATATATAACTCGTTCATACTATACTATTGAAGAACAATTTATTACTTTTATATCTATGCAATCAAATAAATCTTGAATCATCATAAAGAAGAATAATCTACTTTTCAAATGCAATAAATTATTAATTTGACGAACCCTTAAAGGCGTTAAGCAGCGGAAATATATAATTGATAAAATTATCAATTTTCTCATCAACAAAATTAGGGTTATCAATTAGTGGAAATAATTGACAAAAATAATGAAAAATCATACGTTCTTAAACCTTGCTCTGATACACATGTAAGAAATTCTTTAGTCTATTTGATCTTAGAACTATATGTTTTTCACAATATTATTAACATAAATATGCGTACCTTGATCCATGAAGATTTGTTCTTCAATATGTTGATAAAAATGATCGCAAAACTGGTTTTCTCCTTCTTGACCATTTTCTCACTTTTACAAGACTTTCTGATGGAGAGGGAAATGTCTCACGTACTTAGTAGAAGAAGGACCAATTTCTTTCTCTTTTAAAAACCATCATCAGCACATCCCATCAATGTGCTTAAATATAGAAACAAAAACTTTTTCAAATTACCTTTTCAAATTTCAAATTTCAAAAGTAACTACTTTTCAACTTTATGATTTATTTATTTTAAATCACATATATGCCACGTATGACATATATGCATATTTTACATAATAGACTTAATGGGTAATCACTAATGTGTATGTGTGAAATTTTTATCATTTTATGTTAGATTTTTTGTTTGTTTAAGTTGTTTATATTTGATTCATATGATATAAATATGTAATTTATATATTTTAATAAACTTAAAATCGAGGGTGTTCTGTTATAACAATATGTTAGACTGTGATTAAAAATTGCAATAAGTAAATATGTTTATGGGAATGAAATATATTTTAAATTTGTAAAAGACATTTAAATTGTTTATAAGAATATTCTTTACTTTTGACAATTATATTTAAAATATTCATTTAAGTTGACCTTTCAATTTCATTTGTTATTGACGATCTCACAAATTAGGAGGAAAATATAGAAGAAGAAATAATATTAGTTTAATTTTATGAAATAAATAATTGTTATATTTTGTAACATAACATAAGCCTCACTTATTTTCGAAGTATTTTATCGTGTCACTCCATGGATGATAATTATGTCTAATCGATTCAAAATACTTGACAGGTAAATAAGGTAAAATGAAAACTTTGTTTATATCAATCACTGTCACTAAATAAATCAAATTTAAAAACATTTTTATATTTTTTCATTAAATTTTACACTATTAAAGAACTGCACATTTATTTTTTTCACTTATTAAAAAAACTAGTTATTAAGTAGGATTGAGTTATTCAATTACTCAATCCAAACAAATTTAGTTGAGTTTTATCTATAATTTGATCAAATTAAACTTAACTCCAAGAAAATCACAATAAAAAAATTTGTTTGTCTAGTTAATTACTTCTTAGTTTTTTTAGTTTTGATACTTAGTTTATAGCTGTAATTTTTTGTTTAATTTTTCTTATATTATTTATATGGTATATTTAAGTAAACTACTATAATAAATCTTAAAAAAATGTTGGAAATAACAAAATTGGATTTTTTTACAATATTTATGACCCAATTCACCGAACCCAATCAAATTCAATCATGTATGTGGTAAGTTGGATTGAGTCTAATAAAAGATGCAAGAACGGATCCAACTCAACTGAGTTGTTTTATTTATCTTTTTTTGTGAAATTATTTCCACTAATTCCTCAAAAATGTATACAATCATAACCTCTTTTTCCTCATTCTTTCATGTTCACATTTCTCATTGAATGTGACAATTTATTTTTCAATCTAAGGATTGTAATTTTATCTTTTCATATATGAAAATGTTTTGTTCTCATTTATATAAAAAAAAACTAATTACTATTGATTGAGCATTAACTTTCGTTTTCATATTCAAATAAAAAGTGGTTAATTTTTTTTATTCCAAACGAGCATGTGCGTCTTTATAAGAGATAAAAAATGTGAAAATAACTAATCACACCTTACAAGATAAAATAAAAATGTGTTAAATATATATAAAAATTAAAAAAAATAAACTAGTAATGTCATTTATATGTACAAGTAGCTTAAGTGACATATATACATATATACATGCATAAACCATGATCATGATTTTCTAATAAGTTGAAATTGGTTGATATGGCTGAATCAAATTGTTAATTATTGAAATTGTAATGGAGCATAAATTTTGCACGTATCGATTGGTATTTCTTAGAGGTGAAATAACTAAGTTTTTAAATTTGTTATTGCATGACTCAACTTCGATAATAATAACATAAATTTTTTGTTGTGCAATCTTATAATTACTTTCTTTCATGGCATCTAAAGCCTCTCTCAAATGCACATCAACTATTGTGTTGTATGAAACAAGACAATATTCTAAAGCCTTTTTTACCTTAGGATTTGTGGTTTCCCCATAACTTTTGTGAATATGTTCTAATGTGGTAGATGAATTAGAATTCACAATTTCAAGTGTTAAACGAGCAAATCCTGCCATGTCTTCTCTAGATCTATGATGAATCGATGATCGTAAAGTCATGACACAAAGATGATAATTGGGTGATTGATGACATATTTGTTCTAATAAACCAGCATGGGTGAGAATTGATAGAATTGGTGTGATAAGAAATATTAACGAGGTGACCAATTGAATAAGAATGAAAGTTGAAGAACTTGTAAATATCATTCTTCTTGTAGATTTATCTATAAAGTAAGGATGAAGGTGATCGAGTTAGGTTTATGATTCTAAAAAGCGACAACAAAATTTATCATAAAATGATTTTAGTGGTGTGACATTTGTATCATTTTTAGAACAAATTTTGACGTCTTCCTTTATATTCGTTGTCATACTCAAAATGTGGTATAAAATAATTTTGAATATAAATTTACATATTTAACCATGAATGAAGTGAGATTCTTCTCATATAACCATAAAATGACATACATATAAAATATCTTTAAAATTCTATTATTTAAAATTTTGTAGGAATTATTATAATAAACATATGATTACATAAATGTGTATTTGAGTTATTTAAGTTTAAAATGTCCAACCAACTTAATTTTCTTACATCAACACATTCTCAAGAGTTAAGCAAACAAATGTCTTTTCAAGATAACGATATGGTCCAATTTCCCTTGGACAAATGTCCTACAAAATTTGAAGCTTAAATTAACCAATGTAATTTAACTAATTGATGCAACAACAAAAAAATTAACTAAAATTTTCAAAGAAATAACATTTATCCTTCATTACAAATCTTAACCATTTTTAATATACTCTTTTGATGTCTTAATGAGTTAAAATTACCACCATGAGATAAATATATTTTTAACATGGTGAATGTAAGAAAGTTAAAAAAATAAGAAGAATAAAGGTGCAGAGAAGCCGCCCCCCACCACAGGTTTTTTTTTTCTCTCTCTCTCCATATTCTCTTCTCTCCCTTCTCTGTTAATATTCTCTCTCAATCTTCATCCATTTTAGAATTTGATCAGACCATGATGTAGCTAGCGAGTTAAGGAACATTTCTATCTGATTAGATTTTCAAACAGAGTAAGTTCATTTTTGCTTTAAAGATAATTTGTTCTCTATTTTTTCTTAGGATTTAGTCATCAATCTTGGTGGGGTTAGTTGAGAAGTTTAATCCTCTCAACATATTCTACTATATACTGAATTTTTGTTCTATTTGGATAACTTACATTAGACCCGTAAATCTTGAAGCTTATCGGACATTGGAGAATAAAATTCTAGAAGTTTCTTGGAAAATAAGCAATTAAGGTAAGGGAAGCTAAATTTAATTTTTTAATAGCACCCTAGGCAAAATCTGGATGTGGAGGGGACGTGATCTCAGTATTCAATTTCTTTTGCATGAATGTTGTGTGTTTATATATTATGTTGTTTGTTTATATATTATTAAACTTGTAGAAATATTAAATTTTGATGGTTTAATATCTAAGTGTTGTTTTTTTTTGTATGTTAAACAAACTTTTGAATGTTGTGGATCACGTTTTGAATGATAATTATGTCTAATCGATTCAAAATATTTGACGGGTAAATAAGGTAAAATGAAAACTTTGTTTATATAAATCACTGTCACTAAATAAATCAAATTTAAAAACATTTTTATATTTTTTCATTAAATTTTACACTATTAAAGAACTGCACATTTATTTTTCTCCACTTATTAAAAAAAAACTAGTTATTAAGTAGGATTTAGTTATTCAATTACTCAATCCAAACAAATTTAGTTGAGTTTTATCTATAATTTGATCAAATTAAACTTAACTCCAAGAAAATCACAATAAAAAAATTTGTTTGTCTAGTTAATTACTTCTTAGTTTTTTTAGTTTTGATACTTAGTTTATAGCTGTAATTTTTTGTTTAATTTTTCTTATATTATTTATATGGTATATTTAAGTAAACTACTATAATAAATCTAACAAAATTGGATTTTTTTACAATATTTATTACCCAATTCACCAAACCCAATCAAATTCAATCATGTATGTGGTAAGTTGGATGGAGTCTAATAAAAGATGCAAGAAAGGATCCAACTCAACTGAGTTGTTTTATTTATCTTTTTTTGTGAAATTATTTCCACTAAATTCCTCAAAAAGGTATACAATCATAACCTCTTTTTCCTCATTCTTTCATGTTCACATTTCTCATATGAATGTGACAATTTATTTTTCAATCTAAGGATTGTAATTTTATCTTTTCATATATGAAAATATTTTGTTCTAATTTATATAAAAAAAACTAATTACTATTGATTGAGCATTAACTTTCGTTTTCATATTCAAATAAAAAGTGGTTAATTTTTTTTTTATTCCAAACGAGCATGTGCGTCTTTGTAAGAGAAAAAAAATGTGAAAATAATTAATCACACCTTACAAGATAAAATAAAAATGTGTTAAATATATATATAAAAATTAAAAAAATAAACTAGTAATGTCATTTATATGTGCAAGTAGCTTAAGTGACATATATACATATATACATGCATAAACCATGATCATGATTTTCTAATAAGTTGAAATTGGTTGATATGGCTGAATCAAATTGTTAATTATTGAAATTGTAATGGAGCATAAATTTTGCACGTATCGATTGGTATTTCTTAGAGGTGAAATACCAATCGATATATTTTTAACATGGTGAATGTAAGAACGTTAAAAAAAATAAGAAGAATAAAGGTGCAGAGAAGCTGCCCCCCACCACAGGTTTTTTTTTTCTCTCTCTCTCTCCATATTCTCTTCTCTCCCTTCTCTGTTAATATTCTCTCTCAATCTTCATCCATTTTAGAATTTGATCAGACCATGATGTAGCTAGCGAGTTAAGGAACATTTCTATCCGATTAGATTTTCAAATAGAGTAAGTTCATTTTTGGTTTAAAGATAATTTGTTCTCTATTTTTTCTTAGGATTTAGTCATTAATCTTGGTGGGGTTAGTTGAGAAGTTTAATCCTCTCAACATATTGTACTATATACTAAATTTTTGTTCTATTTGGATAACTTGCATTAGACCCGTAAATCTTGAAGCTTATCCGGACATTGGAGAATAAAATTCTAGAAGTTTCTTGGAAAATAAGCAATTAAGGTAAGGGAAGCTAAATTTAATTTTTTAATAGCACCCTAGGCAAGATCTGGATGTGGAGGGGACGTGGTCTCAGTATTCAATTTCTCTTGCATGTGTTTATATATTATGTTGTTTGTTTATGTATTATTAAACTTGTAGAAATATTAAATTTTGATGGTTTAATATCTAAGTGTTGTTTTTTTTTTGTATGTTAAACAAACTTTTGAATGTTGTGGATCACGTTTTGAATGATATTGTACGATGAAATGTGTGGAATTGAAGTCATACATTTGGGATAATGTATGGACTTTATGTTTGTATGTGTATTAAGTATTGATGTCTATGTGATAATAGAGATCTCTGAGCTTCACTGATGATCTAAGTCACATAGGCTAAGATATCAGGTTGTGAGAAGCTGATGGGGGAGTTCATGCACACCATGACATATGAGATGCACGACTTGAGTTGTATTGAACTTATCCTAATCCTTTCTGTTGGATTCACTAGTAATCTTTGGATCAGGTGTTAATCTCTAGTAGGACTTACTTAATATGGATCTTCCGGAAGGCGTCATATGTTATTTTGTTTGTTGAATATCCTGGATGTGTAGATCCATGTGAGATTTATGTGATTGTTTTATTGTTGAGATTTGAAGAAAAATGAAAAATTTTAGAAATTGATCATGTAATTTGGTTTTCTCTTTTGATTTAATTGTGTATATTATAAAATTATATTTTCACTAGCTTACCCTTGTTTTTTTTTTGTGTGTTTGAACTGCAATGACTATACTACGCACACAAGCAGATGATCTTATAGGTGTTGGAGGGTCTAAAGAGCTTTAGGGTGTTGATTTTGAAACTTATATTGTAAATATTTATATTTCTATATGTCCTAATCATGTATTAGAAATGTTTTGAAAAACTCTAAGCTTGTATAAAAATATGTAAAACCTATATTCTAATAGTTAGATGTTATTTTTTGGGGTGTTATACAATGAACAAGTTTCAAATCGATCTGTTTCAAAAAAACAATGTTAAAGCATTTAAAACTAAAAAAATAGCATAAGTAATTTGAAAAAAAATACAAATTGATTATAATTTTTAAATTTCTTGAACTAAAAATATTGTCTTCTTGGTAGACAAATGACCACAAGTGTTGAAACAGATCGAGATAGAAAAGGAGTGAGATTACTTCTTACTGCACCTCTATAGGTTATCATGACACCAATACTAAATGTGAATTTATCATTTAGTTTTTTAGTTAAAAAATAAATAAATCTTAAAATCCTATCTAATTCCTTCTTCTATTTTCTCTAAGCACGACACTCCCAAGCATTTGAGTCATCTCCAACACTCCAAGACATCCTAGTACCCCATTTGCGTTATTTGAAGGGTTTTTTTGGTTCTTTACACATTTTTGGGAGCATTTGACAATCCCTTTGTGATTTATGGTAAAAACGGTTAGTTTGTAAGATGTATTTCACTCTTCCCTTGTACTAATTCCTCATTGTTATTTGGGTTAATCCGTTTTTCGTGATTTTTTTTATTTTGTAATTTGGAAGCCAACTTAGGATCAAAGAGTTTTTTTTTCAAATTTATAGAATTCATAAGATTTTTTTTAAAAACAATTTTTTGGATTACACATGTTCCTATCGAAAATGAACTCGGGGAGTGTAACTTGACGAGGATAGGATGTTTATCAAGGAACGAGCTTTAAATTAGTCTCTGATAAGAGGGGGAGGCCACCTGAAAAAGACTCGATTATGGGATGTGTTTAGCTGTTTGAGCTCTTTGATCTTTCTAATCTTTGGGTGGGCATGCACAACATAATTTGGAAGTATTTTGGATTCTACAAATCCAAAAACACTCCCCTGTCATAAATTGACTTATGGGTAATTGAAATATTTATGTACTTTTCAGATTAGATAATCCGAAAGTTGTTTTCAAATCTAGAACGTTATAAATTATGTAATTTGGAATATAAACTTACATTACCGATTAGCTAATCCAAAACACGAGTTTGGATTGCAACACAAACATTTCAATTAATTCTAAATTGTGTAATGTCGCAATAATATTTGGAGGTGCAGAAAGAAGCAGACAAGGAGTGAACGGGCTAGCTGGCCCATTAATAAAAACCGATTCCAATAAAAAAACACGGGTCAAGTCGTGGTTCCTTTCTTCGTCGTCGTCTCACTCGTTATTTATTAATTATGAATTTATGATTGCTGTGTTGTGTTGGTGTAGCATAGCATCGTAGCCAGAAAAAGGTGTCACTCCACCGGAGCAACGCAAAGGAACAACAAACTCGCACGCACGCACGCGCGCGCTTCTCTGTTCGCTTTCTCCCGCTAGGGTTTCGGTTAGGGTTTCGCTCTGTTACGCCAAGCTGGAGAGGCACAGAGGAGACCGTTACAACAACAACAATGATTTCCACAACGACAATAACTATCGTCACTCTAACAGGGGGCGCTTCTCCGATTCTCCCATGAACTACCACAACACGCGCCGGAGCCCTTCCGGCTTCCGCTCTGGCGCCGCCCCTAACCACCGCTCCTTAGACAGTCCTCCGCGTCGCTCTCCTGGCAGGGGAGGAGGATTCCGGCCGATGGGAGGGGAAGGTCCTGGTGAATTCGGATTCAACGGCCACCAGCCGCCACCGCCGCTGGTTGGCCAAAAACGAGGGTTTCCTGTCTCCGGACGCGGTGGCGGTTCGCCCGGTGTGTGCTTTTTTTTTTTTTTTTTTCTCTCCTTCTCTTTTTCATGAATAGAGGGTTTTTGTTTTCGACGAATTTCAATTGCCGCGCGGCCATTCTTGTAACCCTTGCAATTTATTGGAATGGGAGTCGCTTTTAGGGTTGCTTATGTCCTGTTTCATATTAGTCATCAATTTCTTTTAGTTCGTGTGGCAGTCAATTGTTTACGCCTTGTAGCATATACGTTATGTTTCGATAAACTCATTTAGAGAAGGAAAAGGAAGGGACTAAGTTAATTCTAACTTAGGAGAAATTGACTGTGTCTTAGGGGAGATTATTTTGTGAGAGAAGTTTAATTCATTTTATATTTTTTCTTTTCCTATGAGTGCTTACAGGGGAGTTTATCCTAATCTAACTACGTAGTCTTTGAACTATTGGTTGGAATTAGGGTTTAAGAATGGTAATCTGTTTGGTCAATAATTGGATATTTACAATGCTGTTCCTGGCAGCTTTTTCTGTTGTGAACAGTGGGTTATTTGTATTAACTTTTGGAGGTGTTGCGTTGCTGAAGCATTTTTTACGGGTAATATTACTCTATAGTTTACTTCCGGGGGAGGGAGGGAGGGAGAAAACCCAAGAATATGGGGTGATTGACTTGTGTTTGTCTGAAGTGGCAACTGGTGGGTGGGATAAGGCTTGATGTTGGTTGTGTGTTTTGTCATGATCTGGAGCTGTTTCAGTTATTCCTGTAATTCTGCAATACTGTTTTGTCAAACAATTGACATGTTTTTTCCTTTCAGATCGTTTAGATGGTGGAAATTTTGCTAAACTTTTTGTTGGATCTGTTCCCCGAACAGCTGTTGAAGATGATGTAAGTTATATTGTTTAATGATTTTTCGTTTTCCGTATATTAAATGATATTGACTTCAGTTTAGTTTGGTTTACTACCGATTAACTATTATCTTGATACATTTTTTTATGCCAGATTCGCCCGCTGTTTGAAGAACATGGGAATGTGATTGAGGTTGCCCTCATCAAAGATAGAAAGACAGGACAACATCAAGGTATTTGTTATTTTTATATTCTGAGGCTACTTTGATTCATATGCACTTTATTTCAGGTCTTTTGAGAGGCTGATTGTAGAGAAAATAAGCTCATCATCTTCTCAGTTTGTTTTTGCTACAAGTTCAGACTTGTTAGTATTGGTTCCACCTTTTTTCCCCGTCCTGTCATACCTGAAGGAGCTACAACATGTAAACCTGTAAGCTGCTCTTTGTATAGCAGATGGGATCTTGGAGGACCTAAAGATCCTGCTCTTGCAATTGTAGCTGCAGCAGTGGGGGCATTACCCAACATTTGATTGTAGTTGGAGTGTCAGTTACCATATCTATAGGTTTTTTACTTTAAAATTTTAGAAGTTGGTTATTGTACAAAGGGAACAGAGGATAAACTTAGATTGTTACATTTGAATGGTGTTAATCACAATGTATTTTTGAAGGTTTAATGTTTCTCATTTTGGTGAAATAATTATTGATCAAATGGCTTGGAATGTCACATACGACTTTTTGATTTAATGAAGTGGTATGGGTATGAAGTTGGGTTGACTAATTATGGATGATTATTGATACTAGTGTGTGGTGTTTATTGGAATTCATACTTCATTAGCTATCTTGTGAGTGGTAGTATCTTCTGAAGACGTGATGATGGCCATTTATTTATGTGTGTAAAATATAGGCTCGTAGTTCTAGTGTTGGTGATGTGATGTATGTACGTGATTGCATACGATGCATTGAAAATTATGGCAGGTATTGGATAGCTATTTCCGTGTGTTACTGGATCTTCTGCCAGTTGGTCCATCATACTTCTTTACGGTGCATAAAGTTTTATGCTAGGAAATATAGTTTGTTCAAATGGACATCATGGAAAGCTTGATTCTCCATGGCTCTGAATTCTTGTGTAGCGTTGTGCTTTTGCCTTTATTTATTTGATATTTAAGTTGAATTTACTGTTGTGTTTTGTCACAAGAATTTATTCCAAGCTTGTACAATACCCAGTTGTAGGAGAAAAGCAATCTGTTTTTTATATCACGATGGTGTTTAACTGTTAAAGTATATGAACGCCATATTCTATATCAGAAATCGTCTTTATATTCTAGCGACTGTTAACGTATTAGTACGCGGGGTGAGTATTTGTGGTTGCAGTTGTGTTGTGTGGATCTATACAATGTGGTGGCTTTAGTTGAGCCTTCACCCTTGTGTGCTTTGGGGAAGTGTAAACCCACAGAGAATATGATGATACACTCTGATAGGAGATGTGAAATAGGAGTTTATGCTTAACGAAAAAAACAGAGTATGTTCTACTCATACCCTGATATTTTCAACTGTAGCTACCTTTTAAGCTGCCCCAGTTAATGCTGATTTATAAATCAGCATTATACTGGTTATTAGAAATTCAAGCAACTTTTAGCTACATGCCAATTTTTGTTTGTGCAGATGAATTGCACTTTACAGAATTCGTTGTTAACCTTCAAATCCTTTAAAGTTTTCTAGCTATAAGAGTACTGAAGCCATTTGGTCTGCAACTGGTAGTTGATTTTACAATTGTTTGAGAAATATATAATAAAGTGTAGTCTAATAAGACTGTTGTGGAACTATCTTGTGATATCTTGATGCTTGGATGATTTTGCCTCATGCTTGTGATGAGATTATCTTGGGGGTCAGCTGAAACTTTTGAGATCTTAATCTCTGCCTTTTATATAGGGGTTAAAATATAGTTTGGTTATTGTTTTATCTCTATATGAATTCTCTTTAGTCTTCTCTTGGCAGCCAAATAGTTGTGACAAAGTAAAATATCTCACTGGAAGAATCATTCTGATTTGTTGATGAATTAAAGACCATGACAGCCTTTTTTTAGTTGTCTGGGTTTGTAACAGTTAGTAATTTAAAGCAAAATAGGGTTTAAAATAAAATCACATTGAGTTTTATTTTTCTATCATTTTTCTGCCTTATTTTCTGGATCTATATTTATCGACACCTGTTACTGGGGGTGTTGTATCATTTAATGAAACTGGTATAAAGTATCTTTGTCATGCAGGTTGTTGTTTCATAAAATATTCTACTGCAGAAGAAGCTGATCAGGCAATTAGAGCACTGCATAATCAACATACTCTTCCTGGAGTGAGTTGTGCTTACGAATCCTAGATTGTAAATAGTGAGGACAACTTATAGTTGTTAGTTAATTATTTTCTGATGCATGTATGTTATTATTTAGGGTGTTGGTCCAATACAAGTGCGATATGCTGATGGTGAACGGGAACGCCTTGGTAAATGTTTATATTTATTGACATTGTTAGGTTTGCAAATTCTCACTACCACATGTATTATGCACAAGGATTTAAAAAAAAAATACTGTTATTGTATCAATGATGATCATAGTTGTAATTTTTCGTCTTGAAATATCTTTATGTTTTGAAACTTGTGTCTATGTTTATCGATTGAAGTTAGGGACATAATACTTGTCCCTTTTATTAATTTTATTCATATGCACAAGACATCCTGTGTATTATTCCACATTTTGTTTCCCCAAAATACATTTATAACTGCTAATTAGTTGATAAAGTAAAAAAAACTAGCAATATTTGTTCTAGGGGAAGAATTTATGCATGGATGTGTTTTTGTGTCTCTGACTGCATCATTGTTATTAGTCATCTAATAATAATGTACTGACTGTTTCATGGTCATGCCACTTAATTTATATGATAGGTGCAGTTGAGTACAAGTTATTTGTGGGCTCTCTGAACAAACAGGCTCCCGTAAAGGAAGTTGAGGAAGTATGTTTCTTGCTGTAATCAAACTTTACGTTATAGGCTGTTATACTGTTTTAAATGAACATTTTTGTGTGTTGTATTTCAAAAGGGTAACTTTGGCATGATGGAATTTATCTGTGCTTAATAATTGCTATTATTATTATCCGTGGTTAATATTTAACATGAAACTAATTCATGATGCCTACTTTCTCTTGCATCAGATTTTCTCAAAATATGGCAGAGTTGAAGATGTTTATCTTATGCGTGATGAGAAGAAACAAAGTCGTGGTATGTTTCCTACCTACATGACTATGTGATATTAGCCGGAAACCAGCTAGGGGATGGGTGTGGATCCATAGGGGCAAGGGGTTTGTTTCTGTGCTTCTCAGTTTCATAATTCTTCTTAAGGGAGTTATGAATTGGTTGGAACAATGAGTAGTTTTTACTGTTCCCATCTATCTCTGAAAGCATTTTATTTTATTTTTCTGGGACTACTTTTTGTGTCTCTGTATGTTTGTGTTTGATTTTTGATGCAATACTGAACAGATAATATTTTCCCTTATTTTGGTTGAAGGATGTGGTTTTGTCAAATACTCACACAGAGATATGGCTCTGGCAGCTATTAATGCACTTGATGGTGTCTACACAATGAGAGTATGGAAAAAAATATTTTTCTCATTTCAATAGTTCTTCTTATGAATGCATTATGGTTAATCTTGTATTTTTCTGCATAGGGTTGTGAGCAACCACTAATTGTCCGGTTTGCTGATCCTAAAAGGCCTCGCCAAGGAGATTCCAGGTCTGTCCTTGCTATTTTGATAATCCTTGAGCATAAAAGTCCATTCCAAGGCTAATTATAATTAATTAAACCAAGCATTGAACCATGGACTTTTTAAATTTGACCAAGATTTTGACCTGTGCTATGTGATGTGAATATGAAATAAAGCCTAGGCCAGAAGTATTCTTTTTAGTTAACAATTTCAATTTGAACGCTCTGGTATGTTTGCTTTCCGCAGTCTGGTTAGCTCACATTTTAAGGAGGCCCTGTTCAAACGGAATAGGTCTCAAACAAGGCTGGTTTGTTGTATAAGTTGACAAAAGGGATTTTTCCTTGTTCCTTGTGTCTTGCACACCTAGAAGTTCATTCTTCCTTGGCACTTATTTACTTTTTGTCACTCAGGGTGTTGGGAAGGAATTTTTCTTTGATTTTGTGTTTGAGTTATATAAGGAGCTTAGACCTAATAATATTCTTGACACATGTGCATAGAATATGAATCAGCTGCTGTTTATTGGCAGAACATATAAGTTTGTTCTGACTTTGTGGCTTTTAGATTTTCTATGATTCAAATGCATAGTATGCACATATGAACATGAGATTTTTAAAATTGTGCTTGGCTTGCTTCAGGGGTCAGGCCTTTGGAGGCCCAGGATTTGGTCCTAGATTTGATGCACCAGGCTCAAGGTATTCTCCCACCTTTACTCTTTCCTTTTACCTCTTGCTTCCTCTATTGAATTCTTGTCAGTTAAGACTTGTTACAATGATTTCTTCTGTAATTCCTTCTGCAGACTTCCATCCAATATTACTGATCCTATGGGTGATCGAATGCCTCCCCCTAATGCTTGGCGACCAATGCATCCGCCAAATATGGGGCCATCCACTAATGCTGCTCTTCATGGCATGGGGCCACCAATGCTTCCAAGATCTGGTGAAATGGTGCCTACAAATGCAGTAAGTACAATTTTTTGGTCACCCTAAATGTCCAATGCAAAAGGCCTCCACATTTTCTTTTTTGAGATTTTCTTCTAAGTTCTTATTGTTGTTTTAGTTTTTCATGTTCTGTGGATGGTATGTGTTCTTGCTACTAAACTGTTAGCTCTTTGCAACCTACTGTGTTTGGACATGTAGATCTGGGACTTAGTTATTTATTATTGTCAACTAATGTGAATAAGGATAAAACTAAATGTTTGACTTTTATGTGACCGCATATATATATATATATATATATATATATATAATGACATTCAAATACATTTATGGTTGACTTCCGCAAAACTCCACTATCTCAAGAATGAAACTGCAGTTTCACTACCTTAAGTAATTGAATTAACTTAGTAAAGAGGGAGAGCCTTGAAACAATAGTAAGGTGCCGGCTGGTTCCAATCTTGAAAGATACCTATCCCTTTGATAATCCCCACATGTCAAACTTCTGAGTTTGTGTAAAATCTGTGGAGCTTGAATATACTTGACTCGATATATGCATATCATAATACTCTTGAAACAACAATAGTTCTAGATTTGAACTTCATAATGAAGCAAAGTAGCAGGCTACAATAATAAAGTGCGATAGTACTTGTAGCAAATAAGATCAAGCAACTTAAGTGATCAGATCATATATAATTTCTTAAAACCGTAAGTTACTAAGGTGAAAACATTTCGTTAGATGATTAGACAACCATGCAAAACACTGTCTTTAAATCATTTGAGCCTGTTAAAACAGTTTTTAAGTCATTTGAACCTGTTAAAACACTGTCATTATGGTGTCAAAATTTACATTTTATTTGAAACTAATTCACTTATTGACTCTAGAGTTTACACCAGTTTACTTGAGTGTCAGGAAAAGAATTTGGTAGCAATTTTTATCTTGTTTTGTCTACCAAGTATCATAAAATTATTAAGAGTCTAAAGTTAATTTAAGAGTATGACAATCATGTGCCCTAGTCATAGTCAATAGCATACGATTGCAATGCCACTGCGGGGTAGCAGAGTGGAGGAGGCCCATACCACTCCTAGGGCACTTGTTGCAGAGCACCTGGCCACTTGGCTAACAAACCACCATTAATGGTGTAAAACGCAGAAAAACAAGGAGTTTTGCTTGCTTTGCCACTGATGCTCCAGGGCCTTGTTAGACTGCAACCTGTTGCCAGACAAAACTCTGCGACTTTGTTCTTGCTATATTCCCGGATGAGTCTCTGCATCCTGTCCTGTCCTGTCCTGTCCTTCCACCTCCCACCCTTTCATGTGCGTGGTGTTCCATATGGGTGGCCCTAGCTTGCAGATGATAGGTTGGGTCTTAGGGTCTTTTTCTGTTTTAATTTATTGTGATTCAAATTGGGCCTATTTTTTTTTTCCTTGTAGAATATAACATTTTTTACAAGTAAACATAGCATGTGATTTATCATGTAATATAACTAAATAAATAATAATGATAATAATAATAATAATAAATATAAGTATTATTAAACAAAATCATATATTGTTAAGTAATACTACAAACTGTATAATAAATATGTAAAAATGTAAAAATATTTTTAATTAAATTATCAATAGTAGTTAGTATCTTTCGATTCACGATACGTATTGTACGAAACGATATGGTTTCACCCTCCCACGATACAAATCGTTTGAAGAATCTTTTTTGTCCTTGAATCTTAGCTGTATCGTGCGATTCGCACGAAGAATTGCAAAACGACACGATTCCGTATTGTGTGAATCAGTGTGGATTTTAAAAAATGAGTAAATAAAAAAAGATAGATAGAATTTGTTTAGTAACATGTATGCACCACATTATTTTTTTAGAGGTTGTTTTGGTGAAATTTTGTGGTATATATATGTATATACACACACACACACTCATATATAATTTTTTGTATCTTGCATGTATACATATCTTATATATTTAAGTATATATTAAATTTTTTAATGTTTATGAATCTTACGATTCACGATACGAAACAATTTACGATTTATAATATCAGCTCTCCAATACACTACTTGTATCTCGTTTCTACTACCAATACAAGTACAACAAACAGAATAGTGGTCATCCCACTACCCTTATCCTGCTATAGTATTCTTTTGTATGACTGCTTTTTGCTATTTACTACTAAATAGGAAATAGCCCCTGCTAAAGAGGGGGTGAAACCAACATCATTTAGTGGGACTGATTGTATTTCATCTAACCGTTGGGTGTTGTAAAGAGTGTGTTGCTAGAATTTTTCCTATAATATATTTAACTTTGGTGTTTCTCCTTTATTTTTATTTATTTATTTTTCTAGTACCTGTATGTTGCTCTTCACAACATTCACAGCATCTGTTGCTTATATACCTAACCTTAACAAATATAGGGTGGTCCTATGACTGGCTTTGGAGGCCCCATGGATGGTCGTTTTCAAGTTCAGTCTATGCCATCAATGTCACAACAGGTATATTTGTGTATTAAGATTGAGATAATTAATAATTATGTTTTAGTTCCTTTTTGGCATCTTGAAACATTAGTAATTTTGTTTTGCTTTCAGAATTTCAATCAGCCTATGCCACAAATTCCACCACTCAATCAACAAATATCACCCTTACAGAAGAATATCCAATCATCCCAGGAACTGCCACCATCCAATCAGTTGTACCCTCAAGCACCAGTTCCCTACCCACAAGCATCTCTTAGACAGCATGGCCAGCCACTTCTTCCTCCTTCTGCTGGCCCTCTTCAATCTCAGCAGATACATGGAGTAAGTGGACAGTTTCCAACTTCTCAACCGCAAACTCAACAGAGTGCTTTGTCTGCTGCATTTCCTCAGACTCCTCTTGATGCCAGCATGCATTCTAATACTGCATTAGCTACAAATCAACAGCAAGTTCCTCCCTCCATGACACAGCAGCCTCTTCAGCAATCCCCTTCTCCGTTAGCTCAGATGTTATCGCAACAAACACAGACTTTGCAAGCAAGCTTTCATTCATCTCAGCAGGCCTTCTCCCAGCTTCAACAACAATTACAGATGATGCAGCCTTCTAGTCAAGCATTAACATTGCAGCAAAATGCAGAAGCTACTAAAAAGCAGGTATTTTTGGTTAAAGTCTATGCTTCAAAGAAGTTTTTAATTTGAATTCTATTAGATGTTTCACATTATGCCTAGTACCGGGTTTCATTGATTGATCTATATTGTTGCTTTGATCAGACTGATGTATGAAGTTTGGTTCTAAATAGCTGTACTGAAAGTTTTATTGATATTTGCATTTTTTTCACCTATAGTATTCCTTAAATTGATTTGATTAATTTTTTGGTGTCAAACCGGACTGGTTGTAGATATAAAATATTTTTTTTTTTTGTGTTGTCATGATGCTAGGATTTATCATTATTTTTCTAGTGTGTTAGAGGAGGCTGTCACAGTAATACGATTATGTGCCAATTTTGTATTGATGTAGTCTCAATGGGCTGGGACTGTGGCACAAACAGTGGCCAGCACTCATGCAACTGCCCCTGCTGCAGACGCCCCTTCATCCAAACTTGCTACTTCAGCCTTACAAGCAATAAACCATAACTCGGCTCATGCCAAATGTAATTGGACAGAACATATATCTCCTGAGGGCTTCAAGTACTACTATAATAGCGTTACTGGTGAAAGTCGGGTAGGAATTTATTTTTGAGTTGCCATTATATTAGTTACTATACTTAATTATAGCTGTGGAACTGACCTTTACTGGGAACTACAGTGGGAGAAACCTGAGGAGTTGACGTTATATGAACAGCAACAGCAAAGGGTATCTGTTCAGCAGCCTCAAACCCAGTCACAGCCTTCAGTGCTACCTGCCCAGCAAATTCCCCAATTCCAACAGGTTCAGCCTCAAAGTCATCTCCAAGGTCAAGTTCTTCACCAGCAACAAGTGCAACAGCCTCCCTTGTCCTCTTCAGTAAGCATCTCTGACATTAACATACATTGAAAGGTGATTTTGTGTTACTGACTCCTTTTGCCATATTCTATTCTAGTTCCAGGCATATGGCGTTACAGGCCCTCAAAATGTTCAGGTAACACTGTTTTTGTTAAAATTTTGTTTAATGACAATAAAAGCTTTGAATGATGTGCCTCTTCGTCTATACTTGTAGCCCGCTCATTATATTATTGTTCAAGTGTCTCATTTTTGCTGTGTATGATTGAAAATTGTTTGGCTTTTCAGGAAGTTGGTTATAAACAGTTGCAGCCAACTGTTATTTCAGCTGGTGATCCAGGACGTTACTCACAGGTATATTATAGGTTTCACTTAACATAGTTTTCATCTTATGCACTGTAATCATAATTCCTGATTCCATTTCAGGGTGTTCATTCTACACACGAATTGATGTGGAAAAATAAGCCTTCAGGTACATGAAAAACAATGCATATGGACAATAATTTGCTTTTTTTGAATTTAGATACTGTTACATTTTGTAGTTACTGTAATATGAATTGCATTTGCTGTGAATGTTGAAGACATAGATTGTTAGTATTTTTATAATAATTTCAATTTATATGGTATGCTTTTTCACCTCCAGGAGTTTGAAGTTTGATGGGTTGAGCTTGAGGCGGCATATTTAAGATGTTGCAGTTTTTAAAACGGCTATGGAACAGAATGTGTTATCTAATCTTAAAGGCAGGGGGCCACCGCCTTCATTTTGATCCCATATGTGACATGTAACAATTTATTTTGGCACCTCAGTGTGAGGTTTCACTATCACTTACTCGCGATGTGGGATTCTAAATACATGACAGGGAAATGCCCTATCCTCATCTTCCTGTACCATAATATTTGCTAAAATATAGATTTTAACTCCCAACCATTATTTTTTAGAGAGAAATCTTACAATGATGCTTCCAGTGTTAGTTTCCTAATAAAATCATTAGAAGCTTCTTGGAAAAAAGCATTGTTATTTCTGCTCTTTAGTTTTCTTTACAATGCCACTGGAGCTTCAGTCTGGATACAAACG
Source organism: Phaseolus vulgaris (assembly GCF_051622355.1). NCBI lineage: Eukaryota > Viridiplantae > Streptophyta > Magnoliopsida > Fabales > Fabaceae > Phaseolus > Phaseolus vulgaris. Next base: position 31,730,164 of record NC_143500.1, on the reverse strand, counting down.
ATATTAGTGCAAATACATCATGAGAATGATAAGGTTGTATAAATTTCAAATATTTTTGGTTATATCTTTCTGTTCAACCCGGGAAATGATACAATACATATTTTGGCTTATTTAAAAAAAATCATCACAAACATATGCATAGTAAATTCAAACATAAATAACAATTAATTGAATAACATTATTCCTTTAATACAATAAATAGTCAAGATAAAATCCCGAATGACAAGAAATCAAAATATATAAAATTCATCAATTAAAATCCCGAATGACAAGAAAAAGGAAATAAAATATATAAAATCACAATTTAACACATGAAATCAAATTGCAAAAATAAATGTTTGAAAGTATTCACAACGTGTTCAATAGCAATTAAAATGAAACATGCACAATTTATCACAAAAGCCGAGCAAAATATTGTCACTCCCTTTTACCTCGCAGTAATGATGATGCTATGACAAAGATATATATGTTGTTCCTTCACGATTTTCCTCTAGCCCTCTGTTTACTATTCCAGCGAAATGGTTTTTAAGGAAACAAAAAGATATTTGGCGATGAAAGAGTAGGTTTTAAGAAAATTATACCTAATAACTAGTAGTTTTTATTATTTATTTTATTTTAGAATGAAAGAGTTTTCTAACATCCAAGATCCGAGACCCATAGACTTTGAAAAGAGAACATTGGAAAATTGAATATACTCACAAAAGAGTGAAAAAAGAACAAAGTTCTTATGTATTCGTCAAATAAAAAACCTCTGATGTTACGAGAAATACTTTGTATTCAATGTTATTTTTCATATACAACTTATAGTTTTTGAAAGTCATGGATGATTTAATAACAAAGAATAATTGAATGTGTTAGTTTTAAATTGTAGAACTCTTCATGGTTAGATGTATGTCACGTTGAGTGAATAACTATAAACTTAAGTGTTATATTTTACTTTTTATTTCATTTACACTTCCTATTTGTTATCTTTTGTATACAAGACACAAATCTTTTGTTTAAAAAAAAAAATCCTCTTTGAAAAATCTTTATTTCATCTTTTTACATCCATTTAAGAAACCCATTAAGTATTATTGGACTCTCCTCTTATATATATTTTTTTTTAAATGTGAAAGTTATCTAAAAAAATGTTCCAAGTTCTATACATACTATTCAATCCCCTTTCTTAGTGCATATTCTTTGCATTTAAGAAGCAATATGGAAATAAAAAAGGTATCTTTAGGGTTAGAAGAAGGTGTTGGTAGTTGTAGTACTACTACATATACCTAAGCTTAGAGTACTCGTCTTTTATTATTGTTTTATAAACAAAAAAGTATAATATAAAGAAAGGTATAAGGGGTATCCACCAAAATACAAGAAAATGAAAATACCAAACAAAGATACAACAAGTTTAAGTACACCACCGTCTAACCGTAGTTTTCTTCTTTTAACCACTTTTATTATCCTTACACAATATTGTGAAAAGTGTTATGTAGGACTTTGTTACAATGTTTTTTTTATAGTGTGTGTTTATTTTTGGGGATGATGGAAGTTGAGGGTGAAAATGAATGAGTGTCACCCTTATTTGCTTTTATGAGAGGGGAAGGTTGAGGGTGAGAGTGAATGGAAAGTTTAGGATATTTTGGATCCTCTCATAATTGAAGAGAAAGGAGGGTGGAATGAGATGAAAAGATCATGGTACCCTTACTTTCTCATACAATAATATTAATAATGAAAATTATTATTAATAATAATTATATATATATATATATAATAACATAACATAATTTAAATAACCATAAATAATATTAAAATTATTTAAATAAATTAACTTAAGCAACAAAATTAATTTAAATTAATAAAATGAAAAATAATAAAATAATATTTACATTTAAAATTATATTTAATTATTTCTTTGAATTTTACATTTTTTTATTTATAAATGAAGCTTTAAATTATTTTAATTAACTAAAATATGCACAAAATTAATAATTATTTATTCTTTTTTATATATAAGGATAAATTTGTAATATTACAATTTACACTATTCAAAATAATTTAAAATACTCTTATAACCATCATATCACTCATGTATCTCAATAAACTTTCTTTACACATCTACTTTAAGATATCCTAATCCAAACATACTCACTTTTTTCACACTTTCTTCTCACACTCTCATTCTCACTCTCCCACACTTTACATTAATAAAGTCAAGTCAATATAACATAAGAGAGTTCACATAAAAAATAGGAGATATGTCATATTTTTCTCTTCCAACTAGAAAAATAGTCAAAGATGATTCTCCTAGAATTAAAATTTGAGTTCAAGAGAGGATGATGAATTGATGTTTGAAAGAATTTTGAAAAGTGAATGCAATATTTTCTTTTAATAAAGATAACTTTCATGAAAAACCAAATTTAAGTTTAAAATAATGTTTTTTAACCTCCCATGAGCAAACAATAATTTAAGTCCAAATTTAATAGACAAGATTAAGGAAAAAAAAAACATGAACTATATAACGGTTCACTTCATAATAGAACTACATCTAGTTTTTTAACCACTTTGATTAAACTAATTCATTATACTTTTAAGTTTTGTATGAACCCTTTAAGAAAACGAGAAAAAAAAAACACAAAAACACTTAGGTCTTAAATCCTATATCTTACACCCAATTGTGAAATCCTATCACAACAAACACTTTGACCACGCTAGTAAAAAATAAGCACATCTAAAAACTTGGAAAAGGGAATGCAAGATGAGAAAAAAGATACAAAACTAATCTCTAAATCACTTAATAAATAATCTTAAAATAATTAATTTTATAGAATAACTTAATGAAATGTTTCTCTCAATTATATAGTTTTTTCTCTTGAGTTAAAATGATTCTCTGTTTTTTTTTTCAAATTCAACCATTTGAAGATAAGTTGAGTTAGTTTTTTTTATTTATTTATTTATTTTATTTTATTTATAAAACTGATAGATAATCTATTAAAACAAATTCTGAAACAAAATGAGCAATTTTAATAGATTAATTTGTGTTTTTAATCTATTAATCTAAGAATAAATTTCATATTTAAAAGGTTTAAGTGAATTTATTGATTAAAATATAATTTTAATATATTAAAATATTATTCCTTACAAACCCAACAACTCGAAGACCATTTTAAAAAATTAAAATTATTTTTATTCCAATAAAACAACACTATCTATTTCAAATTTGATAAAAACTTAAAAATGAATTCTCAAACATAATTTATTCAAGACGAAAGATAAAGAGATCACATACAACCTATTAACCACAAAAATTACAATTTAAAACCCAATATCAAACACACAAATAGGATCATCATTATCATCCATAATCTTACACATATGAGTCAATAGCACAAATATTCAAGCTTTAAATTTTTGTATTAAGAAATTATTGTTAATGAGTATAATATTTCAGTTCCTTAAAGTTCCTTCTTGTTAGAATCCTATCCAATATTAATCTATAAACAAAAGCTACAACCTCCATTATATCTCCCAACTTCTTCAACATTTCAGCCTTTGGAGTAATGAATTTGAATATATAGTCCAATTATTTTATTTTAAACTATCCATGTCGTTTTTGTGTAAGAGTAATTTTAGATCACCAAACGTTATATCTAAAACTTTCCTTCTTCTTCTTTAAAAAAAAATAAAAAAATAAAAAAATAAAAAATAAAAAATAAAATATATATATATATATATATATATATATATATATATATATATATATATATATATGATTCAAAGACTTTTCATCTAACAAAAACAATCAAACGAGTGTGATTCAAGAACGTAGTCAATTTTTTTTATAACATTACAAGGTGCATTCAAGAAGCTAACCAAAGGTGTGTAAGAATGTGTGCATGTAACCTAGTTGGCCAAAAATTACACCGATGCATTTAGTTAGGGGTTGCAACTTCTTTTCGTACATGTAATGTAATTATGAGGTAATGAATGAACTATTAGGAATTACTTAATGTTACGACACTTAACCACTTTATTCAAGTCTTTAAGATCATAGAAAAATTTTGAACAAAAGATTTTTGCACGTCTTAAGTGTTTATGCACTTTTGGAAACAATTCAAATTTGATTGAAATATATAATCAGAATAGATAACCGAATAGAATCGAAGATATTAATTTAAACTTAGCAATTCAAAAAGCTTATGAATCAGTAACCTTTTATTAACATTTATTTTCAAACGTTGAAGTATATTAATGATTGATTAATATAGAATCACGAATAACTTCCCTTTCGAAAGTCTCTGTAAATTATTAAGATTTCAAAAAACTTCCATCTTTGTATAAATTTTAAACGTTGAAGCATATCTATGTTTTAAGTGAGATATATTTCACTAACTACAAAATTAAGATAAATAAGATATTAAGCTTCGAAAGCCTCATTCAATTGGCACGTTGAAAGAAAACTTTAATTCAAATGCATTAATATTAAAATGAGTTTTGAAATCATTCAAGGACCATAAGAAATAATTTAAGAACACAAAGATTGAGTTTAAAGTATTCTTGATGTGTTAGACTATCTATGGTAAAAACAAAGATTAGATTGTCTAACGTGTAAGTGAAGACTAGATTGTCTAACACGTTTTGTTCTTTGTGATCGTCTATCAAGTTGCACTTCAATGAGACTGTCTACCAAGTCTGACATAAATAGACTGTCTAACACGTTTAACACATTGAGACTATTTAATTGAAGACTCTTTTAAAGTGTATCGAGTCAGAAGTAATAATTTGTCCCTAAGGACGGATATTGAACCCACAAATAGTTATTTAAAATCCTAACAATAGCATTCACTAAGTATAAGATTATGTACAATAATTTGATTCGAAAGATATTGACATACGTTTGCATGAAAATTAAATAAAAGCAAAGTAAATGATTTGGATGATTCAATTGGAAAAATTGGGAATGAGGTTAATCCTTCTTACTCGTCTATAGTTTCAATGAACAAAAACATATAACATTCCATATTCATTGACATTGATGCACATATAAAAATTAGTCATATTGATTCCCCACCTACAAAATTATTAAGAGAGTCTACGACATATTGATTTCTCTTATATTTATAAAAATTCCTTATCATTATGAACAAATGTTATAAAATAATTAACATTTCAAATCTATTTATAGTATTCAAATATGTTAATCATTATCATTTAGGTCAAATACTCATAAGTACTTTTCAGTTAAATCTAACGATCAAAATCATGAATAGTTTCAAGTTTTGAGAATAAAATGATAATACCAATCATCAATCAAGAAATGAATATTATAAATAAATATAATAACTATTTGAACAAATTACTCTCAATCCCAAAAGAAAAATTTAGCCACTCATATTTGCAATTACAAGCATGGAAAGCAAGAAAAAAAGATTTAAGGTGTTTTTCTTTGAAGGCTGTCTCCTCCAGGATTTTCTATCTCTCCATGTCCTCCCAATGATATCTAGGGTTATGCCTCACACCTTCTATTTAATCTAATTAAGCTTGGGCTAAGTGACATCTCGATGTTACTTACTTAATTAAGTAAGTTTTACGAGAAAAAACCCAACTTCACTAGAGTGAACTTGCTTAAGCGAGTTTCTCTTGAGTGATCTTGCTTGGGAGTTTGAGTGAGATTCCACTACTCTAACTTTGTCTTTTCATCTTGTCTTTCACTTGTCCATTCTCCTTTAGCCCTTTTATCTCTATTTTCCCCTAGATTCCTGAAATTAACACAAATTTGGGAATAAATTGTTCATATTCATCTTATAATCCAAAAATATGTAAAAAGGTTCAAATTCCTAATTAGAGGTTGATTTATAATTATTTTATCAATTAAAGTCAATAAGTGCCTATCTTTTTGTATGAATATTACTGAATTATGACACTTATCATTAACACATTTTGCACAATGAGACCGTCTAATAGGTTAATCAATGTGAGACCATCTAGCATGTTAAAAAATATAGACTTTGTCTTAACTCTTTGAACAAGCAAACTGTCTAACGAGTTTAACTCTGTAGCTAGTATGGTATTGTAGGATCGTTTAACAAATTTACTCTTATAAATAGATAGTCTAATGTGTTTATTTTAAATTATGCACATGAAGTAGATTTGTTCTAAAATTTATTACACCTTATAATGTTTGTTATCAACAAAATATTTATAGACGTTCTTATCCTCATGATGTTAGAATTAGTGGCCTAAACAAAAGAAGGGGTGAATTGATTTCACAAGATTTTCTCAAAGTTCGGAAGTAGAGTGAAAAGTTCTGAAAAAATCAACCCATTGTTTTTCTGTTCAACTGGATAAAAGTTCAATTTTAATGTTCTTTACAGAAATTCAACCAATTGTTTTCTCGAAACAACAGGTTGTTTATACCAACAGAGAAAAAACAATGGTTAAAATAGTGTCAAAGAGAAGGGATAGAGAGATTCACACAAAGAGGTTTATATTGGTTAACTCTTAACCAAAAGTTGTTAGAATATATGGCCTTAAACAAGAGGGGGGTGAATTGTTTATGAAAGATTTTTACAAACTTTGAAGGTATAATGAAGTTCAATACAGAATCACATGTATAGGAATCCAGAAAGCAATCAATCAAAAACTGTTTAAGTTGATTATCAGAAAATCAACCGGTTGTTTTTGCAATTCAACCAGTTGTTTATATCAGCAGAGTTAAAAACAACTTAAATACAGAATTTAAATGAGTTCAGGGTAAGAGAAAAACACACAAGCAATTTATACTGGTTCACTCTTATCCCAATAGCTACATCCAGTCCCCCAAAACCACTGGGTATCTACTATGTAATCAAAATCCATATTACAAACTGATGACTTTTTACGGCAAGTGCACCGCTTTGTCAGAAGTAATAATTGTCCCTAAGGACGGATATCGATCCCACAAGGAACAGTGAATTATCAAGTACAATAATCGCTAAATATAGAACAAAACAATTAAAAGTGTATTGAAAGTGGTTGTGTTGGCAATGATCAATAAGAAAACATACAAAGAATTAGTTGTTTCAATTGGAAAAATAAGGATTAGTTTCATCTCTCTCACTCTCAAGTATTTTGATTAGCATGTCAATATTAAGTTCTTTGATTGAAATTGATGCCCGTATAAAAATCATTTATATCGATTCCTCGCATATAAAATCCTTAAGAATGTCCCCTAACTATCGATCCCTCGCATAATTATAAGAACAACTTAGAACGAAGCTCAGACGTTTAATAGCAATTAACATTTCAAGTCTATTCCTAGCACTCAAATATGTTAAGTATTGTTGTTTAGGTCCGAACCCTAAAAATACCTCCCGGTCAGATTTAAGATTCTCAATTTGTCACGGAAAATTAAAAGTAAAATAACAATACCAATAATCAATCAAGAACTGAATATTAATATATAAAATATCACCTCAATACATAAGAGTTTGAGCAGATTACTCCCAATCCCAAAGGGTAGAATTAGCCACGCATACTTCTATCACCTTCCATTCTCCCAATTGGGTTACAATTCACTCTATGGTGTTTTCCTCTCAATCTGGCACCCTAAGGTTGAGCCTCTAGCCCTCTATTTATCCTAGTTTTCTAGGGTTAGGTTGTTTATTGTGTCGCGCTAATGGGCTAAATGATAAAACATAAAAAAGGCCCAATCTTCCTTTGCATCTTTTTCCATTCTGGGACCTTCTATCTTTATCTTTTTAGCTCAAATCATTCATCTTTAATCCAAATCTCCAATCTTCCTTAGAAATCTGCAATTAACACCAAATTTGGGAATAAAATACTCTTATTCAAATAAAGATCATAAAAAATGTAAAAAGGTATAAATTCATAAATTAGGGATTATTTTATATGTAAATTAGCAATAAATCCTCATAAGTGCCTATATTTTAATATGAAATATTACTGAAATTAGACACTTATCACAAACACACCACCAAAGAAGTGACCTTGAACACCTCAAGTCACACACTTCCTTTGGCACACAAACACCACAGAAATCTGAACACCCTCTGATTCTACACTTACATACTAGTATTTAGAAATACAAGAGATACAGAAAAGATTACACCTAATGAAGATCAAATCAAAAGATTACAACAATCCTATTCCACTTTTTTTAGAAAATCCAAAAGCTTGAATGCAAATCTTGAAAACTCAAATCTGTTTTCACACCTTCACAAATGTCTTAAACCTGTTATCAATCTTTAAGAGGGTATAACAACCTTTTTAAATACTCCAAAAGTTTGTTAAAACATTTAAAGCAGGAGCCTATTCAATTAGAAAACATTTAAAGCTGATTTGCAAACTTAACAAAAATTCTGTTATGAATTTTCAATAAACAATCGGTTGAATTCTCGAAACAACCGATTGAATTCCAAAGTCAACCAAGTCAAACAGCTTTAAACCCTTTTCAAAAACCTCTAAGTGTCAAACAACCGATTGAAACGATAAAACAACTGGTTGTTTTTCCATTTCTTTATAAAACAATCTTTTTCAAAAAGGTTTTGATTCCAAACTATTTTAGATTCAAACAAAGAGTTGATTGCACATTAATCTACCCAGATCCCATCCACACAAGCAAAAACTCTAGCCTTCCATCAAACACTATGGATTTGGAGACATCAAAGCTTCAAGATCATCCTTGATCAACAATCTCCCCCTATTTGATGAAGACAAATCCCTTGTTGCTTGTGTTGATCTGTTTGAATCCGAACCAGCACCTGCCAAACAAAAACTTTGCAAACACAGAGCATATATAACAACAGGTTATCAAGGCACACAAACCAGTTTTCTGCTTTACCAAATGAGCAGAAAAACCAGCCAAAAATAGTGCCAAATTAATGAGTGTAGCAGTAGGCAACAATAAAATTTTCCAATTTTAAATCAGAGTTTTGTATACACAACACAGAAACCAACACCTTCTCCCCCTATTTTTCTTCACAGAGAATGAAGAAATGGATAAAAACAGAAATAAGAAAGAAATTGTCCAGAAATTAAAGCAAGATAAACATAAACAACAACTAAACTTGGCTTCAATCTTCATTTCCATATTGCAGCTCAACTAGTTGGTTTTGAACAACTTCAAACTGTTCATCCAGGTTCTGGAAACGTGTATCCATGCTCTGGAGTTTGTCACCAAAGTTCTGAAAATTTATAGCACAAAATTCATGAAGATTTCTTTGATTCTCAGCAAAGTTGTCCATCTTATTTACCATAAACCTCTCAAAAGGAAACATTGAGAGAATCCTATCTTCTTGATTTCCAGTACTTGTTCCAGCACCTATATCAGCAGCAACATGTTCTTCTTGAGCATCAAATCCAGCACCTTCAGCAGCATCAAGTTCTTCCTCTTCTTGTCCAGCTTTTACACCACTTGAGGAACCACCTTGATCACCATCTTTGCTCACCCATTTTCCACCAATCTTGGTGAAACCCATCTTACTAAGTGAACCATTGTTCACTTTAAGTGACGATTTCACAACTTCGATTTGTTTTTCCTCAAGATCCACTTCAAAATAATTCAAGAATTTAGAAATCAATACAACATATGGATAATGATACTCACTTAACCTCATTGATTTCTGCATGTGTTCCTTGATGATGTGGATCCAATTGATCTTAACCTTGTTCATTCATAATGCAATACATGTAGACAAGATCCTCCTCAGTAAGCACATAATGATTGCTCCCCCTAGGTTTGAGCATCCATGTCACAATTAAGGAAATTAGCCTTTCATTCAGTTTTAGACCTCATACTGAAAAAATTCTCACTTTTGCTTGAGAATTTTTCAAGCAATTCTTGTAAAACTGAATTTTGTTAAATTCCTCCACCACACCAATGTTCCCTTTGTTGATTCGCAACCCTGAATACTTTAATCCAGTGATGGCAGTCCATACTTCATGTGTAATCTCCATATCAACCCCTTTTACATGATAAACAAAGTTATTTCCAACAAATTGAAGGTTGGTATAGAATACCCTTATAAGATCTGGATATATGTTCCCTGACATCTCCAAGAACCTCTTTAGCATCTGTTCCTTGAGAAGACTTCTCAGCTCAGCCAGCTTCTGCTCCTTTAACCAGTCGAAAGAGATGAGCTTTGGGTTGTTTATTGTCTTCCTACTTGTTTCATGAAGATATTTCTCAATCTTTTCATCTTCACTCGAGAACCATGCCTCAATGCGTCATCCCCTTCTCAAAACTGTTATCAATCTTTAAGAGGGTATAACAACCTTTTTAAATACTCCAAAAGTTTGTTAAAATATTTAAAGCAGGAGTCTATTCAGTTAGAAAACATTTAAAGCTGATTTGCAAACTTAACAAAAATTCTGTTATGGATTTTCAACAAACAATCGGTTGAATTCTCGAAACAACCGAATGAATTGCAAAGTCAACCAAGTCAAATAGCTTCAAACCCTTTTCAAAAACTTCTAAGTGTCAAACAACCGATTGAAACGATAAAACAACTAGTTGTTTTCCACTTCTTTATAAAACAATCTTTTTCAAAATGGTTTTGATTCCAAATTGTTTTAGATTCAAACAAAGAGTGGATTACACATTAATCACCCAGATGCCACCCACACAAGCAACAACTCCAGCCTTCCATCAAACACTATGGATTTGGAGACATCAAAGCTTCAAAATCATCCTTGATCAATAAAAGCTACATCTAGTCCTCGGCTAACCACTGAGCATTCACTATGTAATCAAACATAGATTACAAAACACACTCCAAGAGTGATAATATTGAACCCCTCAAGAACACACACCACTCCTTGGCAGCACTACAGTTTTTAGAAACACTTTTCTGAAACTGCCTTACACCAAATACACAAAATTACAATGTTCAAAGTGAAAAAAATAGAATACACCTAGACTATACAAAGTAGAAGAACATAAGTGTACAAAGACCCAATCCTATTCCACACAAGTGATGATCCAAAGCTTTTGAACTTTTTGAAAAATGTTTTTAATAACCTTTCTTTCTTAGGTTCTTGAACAGATAATCAAACAACCTTTATATAGACTTAAGCAAGTGGTTAAAACTGTTAGATCATAAATTAAAAGTAGTTGGAATAATTTAAAAATAGTTTCAAACTCTTAACAAAATTTTGTTATAAAACATCAAATTGTTTTCCAAAACAACAAATTGAAATAAATTTTCTGTTAAGGATTTCATAAAAATAACCAATTGTTTTATCGATATAACCGGTTGTTTTAGTTTGACAACAAAGACAAAACAAAACAAAACAAAGCTTTTCCAAATCCTTTTGAAAACCACTAAGTGTCAAACAACCAATTGTTTCAACAATTCAACAACTTGAAAAACAACCTTTGAGTAGTAGTTTTTTCAACTGGTTGATTAGAAAAACAACTGACTAAAATTTCTCAGCTTTTAAGGAAACATTTATTTCAAAAGAGATGAAGAGTTAAGCGAGCTTTGATCAATACTAGGTGTGAATTGAAAAGTAAAAAACTACTAGATAACACACACATAACAACAGGGTCTTTAAGCTTTCCACACAGATTTGGAGGCACGAAGACAAATTCCTGGTTTGTTTATGTTGTAGTTTTTGAAGTTGAAAGGTCTAGCAAAACAGAATTGTATACCATACAAAACAAGTATAGCAACATGATAGAACAATTTTATCAAGCACACTCAAAACCAATTTTTTCATAACCAGTAAGCAAAAACACCAGTGTAACAGCAACAAAAAAACCGAAGTATGGGCAACAAAATCAGAGTGTGGCAGTGCAACAGATTATCCAGAATTAAAAACACAACTGTGTAGCAAAATTACAACCAAATGAAACCACTAATTTCTCTCCCTATTTGTCTTCACAAATAGACAAAGTGAATGCATATATCAAGAAAGATTTTGAGAGTTAAGAGATAAAACCTTTCACAAGGGAGTGGTTTGGTGAAGATATCCGCTAGTTGCTTTTCAGTTTCAATAAACTGGATTTCACAATCACCATTGCTCACATGATCCCTTATAAAGTGGTGGTGAATCTCAATGTGTTTTGTCCTTGAATGTTGAATCTGATTTTTAGTGAGGTTGATGTTGAACAAGATGCTTTGATGTCTCCAAATCCAAAAGGAAAGCTTGAAGACCTTGCTGCTGGGTGTGTGTGTGTGTTGTCTAGTTGTTTGAAAATTGTTAATTCACTCCTTAAGTTGATCTAAGTTCATTTGAATCTTTAACCTTTTAAAAAAGATGTGTTTTCTAAAAAGTTGTCAAAATTTCAACAGGTTGCTTTACCTTAGCAGTTTTTGAAAAACTTGGTTGACTTTGTTGTCAAACCAAAACAATCGATTGTTTCGACAAAACAACCGATTGTTTTCCTGAAAACCTTAACAAAATTCTGTTAAGCGGTTTTAATATGTTTTAAATGATCCTAACTAACTTGGCTCCTTTATTAAATGCTTTTGACCACTTGGTGGGTCTATATAAAGGTGGTTTTACGCTCCCAATCTTGGAGTAACAGAAAGAGTTTTTCCAAGATTTGAAAGAGCTTTGGATCATTCTTAAGTGTGTGGAATAGGATTGGGTTGTAATTCTGAACTTTAAGCTTTGGAATACCCAGGTGTATTCTATTCCCTTCTTCCTTGATTACTGTATTTTTTTAGTTGTGTTGCCAAGGAGTGTTGTGTGTTCTTGAGGTGTTCAAGATCAACATTCTTGGTGTGGTTTGCCAAAGGTAGTGTGTTTCTTGAGGGGTTCAAGGTCACTACTTTGGTGTGTGATGTGTGTAATCTGGTTTTGATTGCATAGTGGATTACCTAATGGTTTCTGGGGACTGGATGTAGCTCTTGGTGTAAGAGTGAACCAGTATAAATTTATTTGTATGATTCTCTCTTTCCTTGATCTCTCTTATATCTATTTTAAGTTGTTTTTATTAACTGTGGATAAAAACAACCGATTGTTTTGACAAAACAACTGATTGTTTTTCTGATATCATCTTAAAACAGTTTTGGGTATTTGTTTCCTTAATTCTTTTCTCTGTAATTCAGCATTGATTTTCATTATACCTTCAAAGTTTGCGAAAATCCCTCTTAAACAATTCACCCCCCTCTCGTTTAAGGCCATATATTCTAACAATTGGTATCAAGAGCTAAGTTCTTGAAAGTTATTCAAGTTTTCGATCCTAAATCTTTTTTTTATGGCTGAAAAACTACCTTTTGGGGTGGGTGCCTGAATTAACAGGCCACCTCTGTTTTGTGGACTGAATTATCAATTATGGAAGGTTATAATGAAATTCTTTGTTGAATCTATAGATAGAAAAATCTGGAATGTTATTACAAATAGCTATCTCATGCCTATATCTGAAAATGTTTCTTCTGAAAGAGAACATCTTGATTGTGTAGCTATGAACATCATTGTATCTGCACTTGATTCTAATGAATTGCTCAAGGTTTCAGAATGTAATTCTTCCAAAGAAATGTGGAATACCCTTGAAGAGTATCACAAGAATCCAAGGAGTGCCTTGATGGATAAAGAAGAATCTTTTGTTGAATCTTTCTCTTCAGAATCCAGAAAAGAGGTTTGTCTTATGACAAAAGAAGAATTTGGATCAATTCAAGCTGTTGGGAACAAAAACTGTCAATACTCAAGTGATGAGAGTGAAGAGGAAACATTTAGGTTGCTATTTAAGAAATTCAGCAAGTCCCTAAAGAAGAGAAACAACAAAAGTGACTCATTCAACATGTATGATAACAAGAAACCTACTGAATTTAACACTAATAAAATACATGCTTTGGATGTGGTGAACAAGGTCATATTAAAACTGAATGTTCCAACAAAAAGAGGAAAAACTTCAAGAAGCATGAGAAGAAAGGAAAATCAAGAAGAGCTTATAATGATGACTCATCAAGCTCCTCTTCAAGTGATGAAGAAGAAGCAAATTTATGTCAAATGACAAGACAAGAAAGTGACACAAGTAGTGTAAGTTCAAGCTCTTCCATTAATGTTGAAAATTATAGCAAACTTCTTGAGGCCTTCAATGAGACTCGTGAAGAAGCTAATAGGTTGTCCCTTTTGAACAATTGGTTGAAATGTTTAAACAACTGGTTGGAAAATCGAGTCAAGACTTTGGAAGAAGAGTTGAACCATTCAAAAACAGATTTTGAAAGTTTGGAAATGATTTACAAAAACTCTTCTTGCAAGTGTGATTTTAGCTTTTGTGAAAATTTTGAATCTCTTCAAAAGAAGGTTCACTATCTTTTAAAAACCATGGACAAGTTTTCCAAAGGCCAATCCAATCTTGAAACTGTTATTGGTTCTCAAAAATGTGTTTTTGGCAAGGCTGGGTTGGGGTTTAATCCAAACAGCAATAACAAATCTGTTTCAAAACCCTTTTCAAGTTTCTCTGAAAAACAACCTGTTGTTTTATCGAAACAACCAGTTGAAATTTGTCATTACTGCATGAAAAGGGGCCACACTATTAGATTCTGCAGAGTAAGAAGGTTTTCTGTTCCTAAAGGTATTTTGAAATGGGTTCCTAAGGTTTCTAAGGTTCCTAAGGTTCCTACTAACATCATTTGACCCAAATTCATAAGGGGGACAAAATCTTGCTTCTTAATCCTCTCTTGTAGGTATCCTTGGCCGCTAAGAATCACCTTTGGGCTTGAAGAAGGACTGTCAAAGGGAAAAGTGACAAGAATAAAGTCAATCTTTGTACCTACACTTTCAATTGTATATGTCTTGCAAGGTTCTTTGAAAGTCAAGAGACATCTTGGCACATGCATAGTGGGTGCTTAAAAGAGAAACTTCAAGAATAAAGAGAGTATGTGTGTTTTCATTTCTCAATTTATGTAAGTGTGTCTTGTGACCATATGAACATCTCAAAGTCTTCTTTTTGAGTGAATCTATTGGGGTTCTCTGTGCAAAGGTATGAACAAATTGCATACTGCATTTTCATCAATTTAAAAGGTAATTTTTGGTTATGAAAAATGTTCTTTTTGCTGTAACAGTAAAACAACCGATTGTTTTTCCTCTGCACCTCTGTATAATGCTGTCAAGTTTGCTTATGCATGATTAAACCTATTTCTATTTTTCAAATCTTTCTTTTGGAGAAATATACATTGAATGTGCCTTAGAATTTGATAATAAAAGATTATATCCACTTGTTTTCTTGAAAGATCTATATCATTTTCTATTCTTGAAATGTCAACATTCTGATTTCTGCTTTGTACAACCCTTCTCATTTTCTATTTGTGAGAGCAAATAGGGGGAGCTGTTTATGCTTGATTTGGTTGTATAAGATAGCTTTAAAACTGTTGCATTATGTTTTTTCTTCTCTGCACTTGAAAGCACTTGATTACTTCAATTTTTATGGTTTTTTTCTGCTAATGTTGTATATGCAGAAAACTGGTTTGTGTGTGTCTTGTTATCTTGCTGCTATACTTGCCTTGTATATGCATCAACTATGTGTTACAGGACCTTTCAAGTACAGGTGCTATGATGAAGAATGATCAAAGTAATGCTTATGGTTCAAGAGCATATACACCTTACTCATATTCTTGACAAGTCAAAATTCATGACCTATGTAAACAAACTTCAAGAATAAAAAGTCTAATCTGGTGTTGTTGATGGCTTATAACTGTGGAGGAGTCTGTCCATGTGGTGTTTGATGAAATCATTCATAGTGATCAAAGTTCTACAAAGGTTTATGCATAAGAAGATGAACAGAACATCACCTTGGAGAAGCTGGAATCCTGTCCAGAAAAACAACCGATTGATTATGCGAAACAACCGGTTGAAATTCTGCAACAGGAAGAGTTGCCAAAGGAATGGAGAATTCCAAGGGATCTTTTAGTGGAGAACATCATTGGATGCAAATGGGTTTTCAGATACAAGCTGGATGAATATGGAGTAATTACAAGGAACAAGGCAAAGCTTGTGGCTAAAGGTTATAATCAAGAAGAAGGCATAGATTATGGTGAAACCTTTGCTCCAGTTGCAAGATTAGAGGTTGTAAGGTTGCTGCTGGCCTATGGTTGTATAAGATAGCTTTAAAACGGTTGCATTATGTTGTTGCTTCTCTGCACTTGAAAGGACTTGATTACTTCAATTTTTCTGGTTTTTCTGCTAATGTTGTATATGCAGAAAATTGGTTTGTGTGTGTCTTTTTATCTTGCTGCTATACTTGCCTTGTATATGCATCAACTCTGTGTTACAGGACCTTTCAAGTATAGGTGCTATGATGAAGAATGATCAAAGTAATGCTTATGGTTCAAGAGCATATACACCTTACTCATATTCTTGACAAGTCAAAATTCATGACCTATGTAAACAAACTTCAAGAATAAATAGTCTAATCTGGTGTTGTTGATGGCTTATAACTGTGGAGGAGTCTGTCCATGTGGTGTTTGATGAAATCATTCATAGTGATCAAAGTTCTACAAAGGTTTATGCTTAAGAAGATGAACAGAACATCACCTTGGAGAAGCTGGAATCTTGTCCAGAAAAACAACCGATTGATTATGCGAAACAACCGGTTGAAATTCTGCAACAGGAAGAGTTGCCAAAGGAATGGAGAATTCCAAGGGATCTTTTAGTGGAGAACATCATTGGATGCAAATGGGTTTTCAGATACAAGCTGGATGAATATGGAGTAATTACAAGGAACAAGGCAAGGCTTGTGGCTAAAGGTTATAATCAAGAAGAAGGCATAGATTATGGTGAAACCTTTGCTCCAGTTGCAAGATTAGAGGTTGCAAGGTTTCTGCTGGCCTATGCTTGTTTGAGTGGATTCAAATTGTTTCAAATGGATGATAAGAGTGCTTTCCTCAATGGAATCATCAATGAGGAAGTCTATGTTGAACAACCACCGGGCTTTGAAGATCATCAACATCCTAACCATGTATACAAGCTGAAAAAGGCCTTGTATGGGCTTAAGCAAGCTCCAAGGCAGTGTGGTATGAAAGGCTTAGTAACTTGTATATGTTCATCCTTTGTAAAGTTAGTTGTATATGTTCATCCTATGTTTTTGGCTTCATAAGACCAAATGAGATTCTAAACATGCTTGAGGTAGTGCAAAGGTATGAATGTATTTCATTATGCATTTCCCATCACTTTGAAAGATGATTTGCTTTGAAAAATAACATTTTCTTGCTGTCTCAGAAAAAACAACCGATTGTTTCAAAGAAACAACCGATTGTTTTACCTCTGGCACATTTGAATAAAGCTGTTATGATTTCTTATGCATGATTACAACTGTTTATTTTATTTCATAACCCATTATGAGTCAAATATGCATTCTTTGTGCCTCTGAATTAGATCATAAAGAGATATATTCTTTGTCATCCTTGAAATTCAAAGCTTTTTATGAATGGCAACCACATTGGTGTTCATGAGGTTGATGAATATTTGTGAATGTATCTTTGCAACGTCTGTAAGATTTGCTCTTAACAGAAGAAAGAATATTTCTACCAAATCCACCTCTTGAGCAATCATTTAACCAACTTGAATTGTTGGATGAAGAAAAGATAGGGAGAGAAACTGTGGTCTCCTTGCTGAAATTTCTGGGGTCTATGGTACTTTGATTCTGCTGCTGTCATAGCTCTGATACACCATAGATTTTGCTGCAATTCTGATATGGTATCAAAGATTTGTTGCTTCAATGGTGCTACTACAACACACAGGTTTTTTGGTTTATCATGTTGCTGCTATATGCTGGAAATTCTGTTGTTTGTATCCCTTCTTCCATTCTATTTGAGAAGACAAATAGGGGGAGAATGGTGTGATTTTATGTGTTGTAGTGCTGCTGCTACACTATGGTGTTATCTGGTTTTATCATGGTTTAAATTCTGTTGTTGCCATGCTCTTATTCACCATAGTTCTGTTGCACACAAGTCTCATTTTGGCACTGGTTTTTATAATTATTTGACTAGTTTTTCTGCTTAAAGGCTTATGCAGAAAACTGGTTTTGTGTGCCTTGGTATCCTGCTGGTATACTTGCTTTGTATATGCACAAATTCTGTTTTGCAGGACCTTTCAAGTTCAAAAACAACAACACAAAAAAACCAGGGATTTGTCTTCATCAAATAGGGGGAGATTGTTGAACAAGATGCTTTGATGTCTCCAAATCTAAAAGGAAAGCTTGAAGACCTTGTTGCTGGGTGTGTGTGTGTTGTCTAGTTGTTTGAAACTTGTTAATTCACTCCTTAAGTTGATCCAAGTTCATTTGAATCTTTAACCTTTTAAAAAAGATGTGTTTTCTAAAAAGCTGTCAAAAATAACAGGTGGTTTTACGCTCCTAATCTTGGAGTAATAGAAAGAGTTTATCAAAACAGTTTTTCCAAGATTTGAAAGAGCTTTGGATCATTCTTAAGTGTGTGGAATAGGATTGGGTTGTAATTCTGAACTTTAAGCTTTGTAATACCCAGGTGTATTCTATTCCCTTCTTCCTTGATTACTGTATTTTTGTAGTTGTGTTGCCAATGAGTGTTGTGTGTTCTTGAGGTGTTCAAGATCAACATTCTTGGTGTGGTTTGCCAAAGGTAGTGTGTTTCTTGAGGGGTTCAAGGTCACTACTTTGGTGTGTGATGTGTGTAATCTGGTTTTGATTGCATAGTGGATTACCTAGTGGTTTATGGGGACTGGATGTAGCTCTTGGTGTAAGAGTGAACCAGTATAAATTTGTTTGTGTGATTCTCTCTTTCCCCGATCTCTCTTATATATGTTTTAAGTTGTTTTTATTAACTGCTGATAAAAACAACCAATTGTTTCGACAAAACAACCGATTGTTTTTCTGATATCATCTTAAAACAATTTTGGGTATTTGTTTCCTTGATTCTTTTCTCTGTAATTCAACATTGATTTTCATTATACCTTCAAAGTTTGCGAAAATCCCTCTTAAACAATTCACCCCCCTCTCGTTTAAGGCCATATATTCTAACAGTTGATTGCACTTGTGTTACCACAAAGCAAATGCACATTGTTTAGCTTCAAACCAAAGTCTTCTAGCTGCTATTTGATCCATAGAATTTGTCCACAACAACTGCCAACAACTATGTATTCAACTTTTGTAGTGCTAACAACATCAACTCAAATATATTTTAGTAATGAAGACTCACTCAAAATGATTCTAGCAAGTTCCTCCAGAGACCTGTTCTTCTTTTTCACAACCCCATTTTGTTGGGGAGTTCTAGGAGTAGAGAAATTATGGAAAATACCCAATTTTTTACAAAAGCAACTGAATTTTTCATTTTGAAATTTTCCCTCATGATAATTGCGTATGGCACAAATTTTACTGCAACACATATGTTGTAATCTCTTGGAAATCTTTTTAAAGGAAGAAAATGCACCACTCTTGGATTCCAAAAATAATGTCCATGTGAACCTAGAGAAATCATCAACTATTACAAGAGCATACTACTTTCCTCCAAGACTCATGGTTCTTGAAAGACCAAACAGATCCATGTGCAGCAGTTCAAAGAGTTTGGAAGTTGAAACTATATTTTTTAGTTTAAAAGAGTTTTTAATTTGCTTCCCTTTTTTACATGTTTCACATATGTGGTCTTTCTCAAACTTGAGTTTGGGTAAACCAATCACTAGATCTTTTGAAATAAACTTATTTAGACGATGCATGTGGATGTGTGTTATCCTCCTATGTCATAACTATGATTCCTCATGTTTGGTTATTAGGCAACCAATAGATACAAAATTTGAAATGCCAAGAAAATAGACATTGATGATCCTTTTGTCAATCAACAAGTGATTTGGGCAAGCTTATCTCACAAGTGTTAGGCTTGAAGGTTATTTGATAACCTTTGTCCCACAATTGGCTTATGCTGAGGAGGTTATGCTTTAGGCCTTCTACAAATAGCACATCATTGATCAAGAAGGTATTCTTGTCTCCAATGGTTCCTCTTCCAAGAATTTTCCCTTTGTTGTTTCCATATGTCACATGATCTTCTTTGCTTAAAGAGTTTATTGAAAAACTTGTTTTTATCCCCTGTTATGTGCTTAGAACAACCGTTGTCCAAGTACCATAGATGCTTATTGGCTGTCAAAGAACCCTGCAAGAAACAAGATCAAGGAGCAAGATTTGGTCCCCTTATAAATTTGGGTCCATAGGCATTAACTGCGACATTTGGAACCTTAGAAATTTTAGGAACCCATTTCAAAAGACCTTTAGGAATAGAAAACCTCCTAACTCTGCAGAATTTAACAGTGTGACCCTTTTTCATGTAGTAAAAGCACATTTTAACCGGTTGTTGCGACAAAACAACAGGTTGTTTTTCAAAGAAACTTGAGAAAGGTTTTGAAAAAGGTTTGTTCTTGCTGTTTGGATTAAATCCCAATCCAGCCTTGCCAAAAACACACTTTTGAGAAACAAGAATAGTTTCAAGATTGGATTGGCCTTTGGAAAACTTGTCCACAGTTTTTAAAAGATAGTGAACCTTCTTTTGAAGGGAATCACAATTTTCACAAAAGCTTGAGTCAACACACTTACAAGAAGAGTTTTGGTAAATCATTTCTAGGTTTTCAAAATCAGTTTTTGAATTGCTTAACTCTTCTTCTAAGGTCTTGATTCTATTTTCCAACCAGTTTTTTAACCCTTTCAATCAGTTATTCAATAGGGCCAGCCTGTTAGCTTCTTCATGAGTTTCTTTGAAGGCATCAAGAAGTTGACTATAGTTTTCAAAATTCACAGAAGTGTTAGAACTTACACTGTTGGTTTCTAAGTCTTCTTTTTCCATTAAACACATATTGGATTCTTCATCTTCCTTTGATGATGAACTTGAGGATGAGTCATCATTGTCTTGTCAAGCTATGTAGGCTCTTCTTGCTTTGCCTTTCTTTTCAAACTTTTTGTTTGCTCTTTTCTCTTTGCTATCATTGTTGGGACATTTAGCCTTGATGTGTCCCTGTTTACCACATCCAAAACAAGTATAGTTTGTAGAATTAAATTCATTAACTTTCTTGCTATTATACCTGTTTGATGGCTGATTCTTGTCCCGACTGTTATTCTCCAAGAACTTGCCAAATTTCCTCGTGAGCAAGTTGAGAGTCTCACTATCACTGCACTCACTTGAGTCTTGATTGTTGAACAATGTGCTTTGATGTCTCCAAAGCCTAGAGGAATGCTTGAAGACCTTGCTACTGGTTGTGTGTGTATTTAGTAGTCTTTGAATTGTTAATTCACTCTTTAAGATGATCCAAGGTTGATTGAATCTTAATCTTTTTTAAAAGATGAGTTTTCTAAAGAGTGTGAAATTTTAACCTGTTGAAATGTCGATTCAACCTATTGTTTGACACTTAGTGGCTTTTAAAATGAGTTAGAAAAGCTTGGTTTTGTTTTGACTTTGCTGCCAAACTGATTCAACTGGTTGTTTCAAGAAATCAATTTATTGTTTTTTCTAAAAAACTTAACATAATTATGTTGAGTAGTTCCAATCTGTTTCAAATGATTCCAACAGCTTTTGGTTTTTGATTTAACTTCTTTGACCATTTGATTGGAGTATAAAAAAGTTGTTTTACGCTTGTATGCATTAACTAAGAAAGAAAGTTTAATCAAAAACCATTTTCAAGATTTCAAAGAGCTTTTGGATCATCTCAAGTGTCGAATAGGATTGGGTCTTGTAATTCTGAACTTTAATCTATGATTTACCAAGGTGGATTTTATTCTCTTCTTCCCTGAACATTGTATTTTTGTGTGTTTTGGTGTGGTGCAGTTTCAGAAGGTGTTTATGGAAACTGTGTGGTTTGTCAAAAGTGGTGTGTTCTTGAGGGGTTCAAGATCATCACTTTTGGTGTGTGGTTTCTAATCTAGGTTTGATTACATAGTGAATTCTCAGTGGTTAGCTGAGGACTACATGTAACTCTTGGTTAAGAGCGAACCAGTTTAAACATCTTGTGTGAATTTTTCTATCCCTACACTCATTAAACTGTTTTATCTTTGGTTTCCAAATCTGATGGTATAAACAACCAGTTGTTTTGTGAAAACAACAGGTTGATTTTTTGGAATCAAGTTTAAAAATAGTTTTCTTTTTGGCTAAACAGATTTTCCATTGATTAACTCTTCATAGCTTTTCACTCAACCTTCAATACTTGCGAAAATCTTTCAAAAACAATTCACCCCCTCTTGGTTAAGGTCTCTAATTCTAACATTGATCACCCTTTTGACCAGTAGCTTTTAAAGCAATACTCTTCACATGCTTTCTTCATTTTCTTGGTCATTAAGCCGGTTCATCTCAAGCTCATGCATGCTCTCTTAGCTTTCCAAACAAGAAGATAGTGGTCAATGTAGTCAAATCCTTGGATTCTGAAATAACAGTGACCTTTGGTTGCCAAGATCTATCCAAGCATTTGAGAATCTTGATGTTTAACTCCTCCCTTTCAAAGATTTTGCCAAGGCTAATGAGGTGATTTTCTATGTGAGTAAATCTCTTATGCACATCCGAGATGGTTTCCCCTTTTAGCATCCTAAACATTTCATACTCTTGGATCAATGCATACTTCCTTGCCCTTTTCACACCTGTTGTGCCTTCATGGGTTACTTCAAGGATGTCCCACATCTCCTTTGCAGATTCACATTGAGAGACTCTGAAAAATTCATCTGAATTCAAAGCATAAGTTATAATGTTC
Organism: Phaseolus vulgaris; assembly: GCF_051622355.1. Classification (NCBI taxonomy): domain Eukaryota; kingdom Viridiplantae; phylum Streptophyta; class Magnoliopsida; order Fabales; family Fabaceae; genus Phaseolus; species Phaseolus vulgaris. The sequence goes on along the minus strand of NC_143500.1, from coordinate 31,707,544 downwards.
TTGGCAATGCAATCATATTGAGCCTTTTTATTTTAAATCTCAGTCCATTGGGACCAATGTTTTCAATAAAAACATCATCTTTTTCAAGCTTAGGTACAAAAGGGTCATTTGTGATATCACCTTAGATTCCTCTATCAATTGATTCAACAAAAAAATTTATTCTTACTTTCCAAAATTGATAGTTCAGTCCACAAAACAAATGTGGCCTGTTTATAGAAGCACCCTCCCCAAATGGTAGTTTTTCAGCCATTTTCAAAAAGCTTTTAGGATCGAAACTTGAGTAACTTTCAAGAACTCAACTTCTGATGCCAATTGTTAGAATTAGTGGCCTAAATTAAAGGGGTGAATTGTTTTCACAAGATTTTCTCAAAGTTTGGAAGTAGAGTGAAAAGTTCTGAAAAAATCAACCAATTGTTTTCTCGCAACAATATGTTTTTTTTTTTTTTTGATCAGCAATGAATAAATAAAATTAAAGGGGATACTTCAGGGGTATCCCAACCCATATACAGTAACCAAAAGTGGACTTCCTATATCCACAAGCGAAACTCACCTTTATGTTGGAGCAGAACAACCTTAAAGTGAGAAAACCCTACCAAAAAATAACCAACATCGGCGACCACCAATTTCACATATAGTGGACGTCGTTTCATCGATCGGCGATCATGTTGACCTAAGGAGATCACCGCTTCATCAGTCGGCGATCATGTTGATCTTTGCATACCTACGGCGACCACCGACTACGCACATGAAGATCGCCGGTTAATCGACCGGCGATCATGTTGTCCTTGTAAAACTTCAGCACCCTCCGACTAGGCGTTCATGTTGATCTTTGCATACCTACGGCGACCACCGACTACGCACCTGGAGATCGCCCGTTGATCGACCGGCGATCATGTTGTCCTTGTAGAACTTCATCACCCTCCGACTAGGCGATCATGAGCGACCACCGACTATGCTTGCATGGAGATCGCTGCTTCATCGACCGACGATCATGTTGACCTTTGCATAACTTCGACGACCACCGACTACACACGCAAGGAGAACGCCGCTTCCTCGACCGGCGATCATGTTGGCATTTGCATAATTTCGGCGACCATCGACTACTCACGCATGGAGATCGCCGTTTCATCGACCAACGATCAAGTTGACCTTTGTATAACTTCGGCGACCACCGATTACACACATATGGATAACGCCGCTTCATTGACCGGCGATCATGTTGACCTTTGTATAACTTCGACGACCACCCCCTACGCTCACATAGGGATCACCACTTCAACGATCGGCGATCATGTTGACCTTTGCATATCTTCGGCTACCACTGACTACACACATAGGGAGATCACCGCTTCATCGACGGCGATGATGTTGACATTTGCATGTCTTCGGCGACCACCGACTACGCACGCATGGAGATTGCCTCTTCATCGACCGGCGATCATGTTGACCTTCCAACCCAAATTTGAACATCCAATCTTCACATTTAGGCACCTGCATAATCTTAGCCCCTGCGCCACGTTTGTCATAAGCCTAAACATTGCAGTAATTGCTGCCACTACTGACTAGCCACACTTCAGCATTTACCAGCAAAAGCACCTGTCAGCGCCACACAAAGGAATTCTCCACCTATCCCTCTGCCCTGCTTTGCCAGTCTTATTACTGCACCTCAGAATTTCCTCTGTCATTCGTTCCAGCTTATTACAACCTCTCAATACAGATGCCTGGGTTCAAAGTCCAATCTACAAAAGAGTAATTAAAAGATTTAGTCCTATGTTTAAGCCAAGACCACGATTTAAGTTGAGTCATCTGCAGTATCTCTTCTACATCCACAACTCCCTGTTTGAACAGAATTGTGTTCCTTTGGTCCCATATACACCTCACAACAGCTGCCCAAATACCTTTCCAAACTTGATTCTGCTTAACACTTGCCTGACTACATTGAAAACTTTCAAAATGGTTCTTGATCTCATTATGTTGCACTAACGTAATTCCCAACCACCTTAGGCATATAGACCATACACGTTGTGCATATACGCATTCTATGAATAAATGCTTAGAAGATTCCTCCTTACTCCGACACAGTCCGCATTCAGTAGAATTGACCTGCACTCCTCTTCTATATAGGCCTTCCCTTGTTGGAATTCTATCCAGCAGAGCTCTCCAAGCTGTTGTCAACACGCTTGGAAAAGCAGAAGCTTTCCAAAGAATATCAAAGACCTTCTACTGTGTCCCATTCGCTTTCCTTGCTAGACATTTGTAGGCTGAGTTTACTGAATATTTCTCTAGTTCCTCCTCCCCCCACAGTCGGACGTCAGATATGTATCTCTTCACAGATGCCCTTGTAATACATTGGTGGAGACTTATCACCAATTCTGATTCCCACTCAAATCTATTCCTCCGCCACTGTAACCTCCACTGCCACTTGGAACCCTCCCACCCACCAACTTCTTCCACCTTTTGCTCCTGGTTAGCCGATAGAGAAAACAACCTCTGGAAGGATGTTTTTAGACTTGTATTACCAACCCACACATCCTCCCAGAATCTCACCTTGTCTCCTCTCCCTAGTTTCCACCGTAACTCTTTTTAGAACCACCCTTCTCCTTCCCCTTCTTTACAGACCTTTCCTATGTCCCTCCACCACCATGACTGGTACTTCACAGGAATACTTGTATAACTTGAACCCTCTTGCTGGAGACCATATTTTGACAGAAGCACCTCCTTCCACTTCCCCTTCTCTTGCGAGATAATTCTCCATCTCCATTTCGCTAACATGGCACAGTTTAGTTTTCTGATGTCTTTGATTCCTAGTCCTCCCTCTTCTTTTGTTTTGCATACGTCTTCCCAGCTTACCCATGAGATCGGTTTATTCTCCTTACCCCACCCCCATAGGAATCTTCTTTGGATGTTGATAATGGTTTTGTAAACCGATTCCGGGGCTTTGAAAACAGATAGGTAGAAGAGGGGTACTGCTGTGAGCACAGATTTAATTACACAACTCCTACCTGCCAAAGAAAGAAACCTCCCCTTCCATGCACTCAGTCTTGCTTTCAGTTTGGTCAGAACAGGTTCCCAAAATGTTTTTTTCCTTGGGTTCCCTCCTACTTCTAGTCCCAAGTATTTAAACGGAAATCTCTGCAGGCCACAGTTTAAAATCTTCGAGTAGCAACTGGGAGAAGTATTCTCAATATTTATACCAACTAGACTTGACTTGTGGAAGTTGATTTTTAACCCGGATGCTATCTCAAAGCCCCTTAGAATAGCCTTTATACTCACCACATTATTCCAAGACTCCTCACAGAAGAAAAGCGTGTCATCTGCATATTGTAAGAACCTCACATCTACCTTCTTACTTCCAATTTTCAAACCCGACAAAATGTTAATTTTTGACGCCTGCCTGACTAGTCCAGCAAGGCCTTCTGCCACCACTGTAAAAAGAAACGGTGCAAGGGGATCACCCTGTCTCAACCCTCTTGTCGGTCTGAATTCTTCTGTTGGGCTCCCATTCACTAGCACTGATAATGTGGCTGACTCCATACATCCTCTAATCCAATTGATCCATGTGCAGTGAAAACCCATCCTACCAAGCATATCATACATGTACTCCCACCTAACTGAATCGTAGGCTTTTTCAAAATCTACCTTAAGGCATAAGCCACTTTTTCCCTTCCTCCTAAGATCCTCAATTACCTCATTTGCCAGCAGAACACTATCTATGAGTCCCCTATCCTTTATAAATGTTGATTGGCTCTCATCTATAATTGACGGTAGCACTTTCTTTAACCTTCCTGCTAGCACTTTAGCAATGACTTTGTATAAAGCACCCACTAAAGAGATGGGTCTGAATTGATCAAGCTTACTCGGATCCTTTACTTTGGGCACAAGTGCAATGAAGGAGGCATTGCACCCCTTGGGAATGTGGCCTGTTTTATGAAAGGCTTTTATAGCTGCTATAAAGTCTACCTTAAGGTGTTTCCAGTTCTTTTTAATAAAATTGAAGTTAAATCCATCTGGGCCTGGACTTTTTGAGCCTTCACACTGCCATACTGCCTCCTTGACTTCTTCCTCAGAAAAAGCCTCTATCATACGAAGACTTTCTTCCGTGGTTAGGGTTTTAAATTCCACCCCATCAAGTCTAACCCCAAAGTCCTTTGTAGCTTTGAACCTGGTTTCAAACAAAATCTTCGCTTCCCTCCTTACTGTACTAGGCTCCTCACACCATAGACCCCCAACCTCAACCCCTTTCACTTCATTCCTTAGCCTTCTCCACCTTAGAGATGAATGGAAAAACCTTGAGCATGAGTCGCCATGTTTGAACCAATTGGTTCTAGCCTTTTGACGGGTGAGTGATTCTATCTTTCTATCAGTCTCCCAAAGTCTCCTAGCTAGATCGGTTCTGGCCTGCCTCTCACTTTCATCAACATGACCTCTATTATCCTGGCAATCGTAGCTCTCAATTTCCTGCAGAATAGAACTCTTGATAGAGTTTAAATTCCCAAAAACCTCCTTATTCCAAACTTTTAGATCTGCCTTTAAAAGTTTAAGCTTTTCTTTGAGCCTTGTTATCACATCTCCTTGGACCTCATATGATTTCCACCTTTCATCCACCATCCCAACAAAGTCTTTTTCTGAGAGCCAGACATCAATAGACCTAAAAGGTTTTGGACCCCAATCCTTATCCAGGCTCTTAATCATTAAAGCACAATGATCCGAGACTTCCCTCCGTTGAACATACTGCTTGCACATAGGCCAACAGTGCAGCCATCCTTCTGTTACAAGTGCTCTGTCAATCCTGCTCTTTGCCATTCCGTTTGACTTAAACCATGTAAATTTTTTCCCGACAATGGGAAGTTCCAGTAACATGTTTGAGTCAATAAACTCATTAAACCCCACTATCTCACTTGTAAAGTCTCCCCTATCTGCCCCTTGTCTTTCAGCTCGTCTTCTTATAGCATTAAAGTCCCCGCAAAAACACCACGCCTCAATCTGTAAATCTTCTTTACATTTGGACAATTCCTCCCATAAAAGTTTCTTATCTTTTAGTGTACAGGCCGCATACACATTGACCACACAACATCTTTGGGCAGATTTCCCATGTTGTCCCATTATTGCTATATAGCCTTTCCCCACTAAGTGGCCCTCATACTTGAAAGCTGCTTTGTTCCACATAGAAAGAAGACCTCCAGCTCCATTTTCATTTTCCCCTCCATTATGCACCCAACCAATATTGTTATCCCCCCATATAGAAAAGCACCTAGCATCTGTTACTTCTACTAACTTTGTTTCCTGTAAACACATAAATTCCACTCCCTCTGCCGATATACACCTCCTCAAATACCTTGCTTTTGTTCCTCCCCCTAGACCTCTAATGTTCAGATTAAAGATCAACATAAAAATCTGTTGGGTTATCCACCTCTGTAATCTTCCTAACCTCCAGATCTCTATCTTCCATCGAGTTGTATTCTTGAACCACCTCATCTTCTACCCCACGACATGCAAGCCCAATACGTTCTCCTATGCTCCATAGGTTTTCTGGCTCCTCCCTAATGATATTGTTGCATTCTCGGGCCTTCCTTTGATTTGTGTCACCGTCAGAATCAGATGTTGCGAACATACCTTCTCTATTTTCTATGTCCCTCTTCGAGTTAGGTGTTCTCTCACTCAACCTAACAGATCGCCTAGTATGGGTTTTTTGGTTTCCCAACTCATTTGACGCTTTCATCTTACCCCTCCTTGATAGATTTTTGCTTGAACTACCCACTTCTGCTTCTACTTCTTTAGGCATTTCATGTGGCGTCGATCCAGATCTTCTTCCTTTCTCCATGGGCAGCCGTACCTCTTGAATAAGGTCTTGCCACTTACTTGCTTTACTTTCTTTTTCCACCTCAGATTGTGAATCTAAGGCTCCCAGATGGCTATCTCTAGCTTCTTCCTCGACTTCGTTCACCCTTTCCACAGGGTGTTCAGCATAGTTGCGTGAATGAGACTGCCCAGTGGCTCCCCCCTTGCAAAGATGGGCCTCTTTTTCCTGTTGTTGGCCCAGAGGCAAAGTGGGCTGACTCTGCAAATCCCTACACTCCAAATCCACCACTAACCTAGCCAACTCAGCATGCCCATTTAGGTAATTTCGTGCAGCAGCACATAGGTGCTCAGACTGATAGCATAAAGCTGCCACCTCTACCTCCTCATTACCCTTGACTTCCTCTTTGGTGATTAACATAGAATCTTTATTCTGCATCCTAATTCCTCTCATAGCAGTTACCTTAGATAGAGGAACTTTTGTCCTATTCCCACTCCAATCTTCTCCGTCCGCCAACTCCTCCTCCGATTGCCGGACCTCCCCTGCATGCACGTCCTCCCCCACACCAATGAACCCCGAAACATCAGATTCCTCCACATAAGTCTCTGAAGATGAGATGCTCTCTGAAGAATCACAGTAGTTCCGATGACACAAACATTGTCCTACTAGTCTTGTGGGTTGTTCTTCTTCAAGTAATATGTCCATCACTTGTCCATTAATCTTCATGCTCTTGGCCATTCTAGCACTGCTATTTCTAAGCACCCGAACTTGAAGCCTTGCGAACTCCAAGTTTTCCCACATGACCGTGGACTCATCAATGGATATAAGGGACCCTACCTCTTCGACTACTTTCGTGAAACATTCTTTATTCCACAGCGTTAAGGGTATCCCATAGCATCGCACCCACACTACTCTGTAGTTCACAGCGTACTCCTCCGACCAAGGCTCTATTTTTTGGAAGACACTTTTGAACCAAGCCTTGTTAAGATCTATTAACTCCTCCAAATTTGATCCTTCTCGCAAAGTAAGAAGTGCAACGTTGTTCCCCATATATCTCACTCTGACCATGCTCATACCTCCTTTGACAAACTCTTCACCAAGTTCTTCAAAGTTTAACTCTTCCCTGAAATGCCCTACCAAGCTGTTTTTCATCCACGATAGCACTTGTTTTTTTGGAAAAGATAGCTGGCCCTTTCCACCTCCTTTGTGGGTTATCCTTAACTGCATCTGCATAGGACTTATTCTATGTCTTCACCTTCCATACCTCCTTAGTTCTCTTTTGTTCGCGAGCCATCACTGTCCCCTCTTGCGGTTTCCTGGAGTTTCCTCCCTGATATACTCTGTTTACACTCCCCAGCCCTCTGTTTTCACTCACCAGCCCTTTGGCTTCCAGCTCACTCCTCCTGTACTTCGGAATGTTTACGTGCAGCTTCTTGTTACCTATGTAAATCTGGTCAAGGTCCTTCTCCAACCTCCCTACATTCCTTACTTCAAAAAATCTAACGAACCCAAACCTCCTCCCCCATTTATTCACTCTCCTTGAAATAAATACCTCTTTAACCGTAGCCCATCTTTTAAAGATTCTGACCATATCCAGCTCCCCATATCCATTCGGAAAATTTGCAAAGAAGAAAGTCGTGAAGTCGTTTGAGCTATTTTGTTTATTTCGATTAGAATCAGCGCCTCCCTGTCCTCTCATTTCTTAATCTCTCTTTTTCTCTCTTTCTCTAATCTTGTATTAGTTCCCAAAGGACAAGGATAACATATCACTATGTTGTTCAACTATTGTGTTCCACAAAAAGCATATTGACTGTGAATGGAAATTTTCCAGGACCAACTATCAGAGTCCACGAGGGAAGAGGCGATGGTTAAAATAGTGTCAAAGAGAGATTCACACAAAGAGGTTTATACTGGTTAACTCTTAACCAAAAGCTACATCCAGCCCTCGGCTAACCACTGAGAATTCATTATGTATCAAACCTAGATTACAAAACACACACCAAGAGTGATGATCTTGAACCCCTCAAGAACACACACCACCCTTGACAACATATTTTTCAGAAACACTTTTATGAAACTTCCTTCCACCAAATACACAGAATTACAGTGTTCAAAGTGAAAGAAATAGAATACACCTGGGCTATACAAAGTAGAAGAACAGAAGTGTACAAAGACTCAGTCCTATTCCACACACAAGTGATGATCCAAAACTCTTGAACTCTTGAAAAATGTTTTTGATAATCTCTATTTCTTAGGTTCTTGAAAAGATCATCAAACAACCTTTATATAGACTTAAGCAATGGTTAAAACTATTAGATCATAAATCAAAAGCAGTTGGAATCATTTAAAAACAAATTCAAACTCTTAACAAAATTTTGTTATAAAAACAACAAATTGAAATAAATCTTTTGTTAAGGATTTCATAAAAACAACCAGTTGTTTTATCGAAATAACTGGTTGTTTCAGTTTGACAACAAAGACAAAACAAAGCAAAGATTCAACAGGTTGAAAAACTTGCCTTAGCCTCAATACCTTTGAGAAGCAATTTTTTCAACTGGTTGATTAGAAAAACAACTAACTAAAATTTCTCAACTTTTAAGAAAACATTTCTTTCAAAGGAGATGAAGAGTTAAGTGAGCTTGAATCAATATAAGGTGTGAATTAACAAGTTAAAAACTACTAGACAACACACACAGACACATAACAACAGGGTCTTCAAGCTTTTCACATAAATTTGGAGAGATCAAAGCATCTTGTTCAACACATGAAATCGTCTAATGGAGTGTTAGACATCTAACAATGATTAGACTATCTAATCGAGGTGTGAGACATGATGACAACTGTTAGATTGAGTTTGAAGATCAATACCAAGATTGATATATATATATATATATATATAATATTTGTGTGTGTACGGAGAGAGACATCTATAAAGTGAGATCAAGATCAAAGACTGAAATTCACTTAGGAAATGTAAACAAAAAAGAAAAAAATATAGATGGTGACAATGGACAAATGTGTGACACTAATGACATAAAGTAATGAAAGTAAAAGATTTTCTAATAATTATATTAGTTAATATTGTAAGTGATGCCATATGTGTGTATAACATCCATTATAATATAAGTTATCTCATATGTACAAATCAATTATTGTAAACAAATTTTGTAATTGACATTAATTATAAAATTATCACTATTTATTTCAACAATATTTCTTCCTAAATTGACCAAATATACATGTTATAAACACATTTTTAAATTAATGATTTTAAAAATATGCTTTTAAAATATTATAGAAAATTACAAAAAAAAATTAATTCCAACATATTTTAAAACAAAAGTCTTCATTTTCATAAAAGAAATTTTCTATCCCAGGCTCTCCAAGCTCGTTTTTTAACTTCTTTATTTTTACTATCACCACTCTGCATGAATTTTCATACTGTTTTTTTTTATCAACAATGAATAAATTAAATTAAAGAGATACTTCAGGGGTATCCCAACCCGTATACAACAAAGACAGAGAATTCAACCTTAATGTGGATTAACCTACATAACCACACCCAAAAGCTCATAACTACACCAGTACTTTGGCAGCACCTATTCCCAAAAGCAAAATACACTATTGTTATTTTGTTTTCAAATTCTTATTATTTTATATATTTTATATAAAGGCCTTCATCATCAAGTTTGCATATTGAGCTAGAAAAACTTACATTAGATCATTGGTGAGAAAACAAAAGTCTCACTTATCATTTAGTCACCCATTACAAACACATCTAAAATACATATGAATTTATTATAACTGCCCAACTATATAGGCAAAATTATTAAGCAATCCATTATACAAGCACAAACCAAAAGAGTTCCTCAATTTCTCAATTGTGCAGTTCTTAATGAAGAGTTTGATTAATTGATACTTGAATGTATACATTACTTGAAATTATGGTGAATGCTTTTACAATGTATAAAAACAGTGTCAGTAAAGAATAATAACCCATAGCTCATAGTTTCTGCACAAAAAAGTACTATAAACATAATTTTGAACCCCTTTTTCCTTCCTCTTTCCTAAAACATGTGCAATATTGAATAATGATACACAAATCATTCTTAATATGCTTAATACAATTTATGATTTATAACCAACTTTTTCCCTAGCAGACTAATATATAATTCGAACTACCAATGGGAGATTGGCACGAAAATATTCTAATGATTCAGAATCATCTACCTTTTTGTCTAATCTCTTTCTCGGAACTGATGGTTATCCATCCTCCCTTGTTTGGGGAACTTTTTTTCTCTCTTTCTTTCGGAATCATAAGCAGATAAAGTGACAATGAGGCTTCAAAAGTATAAGAGTTTTCCATTAAGAAGTTAACTCCTTGGTTGCCACATTTTTAACACACACTTCTTTTATCCGACATATTCCTAAACTTGCAAAACAAGAAAGGAATAAAGAAATTGTTAAGGGATGAATAAATCACCCAAGTTTTCCACCAATTTTTGAAACTTATCTTAATGGGTGTTTCATGGAAGATAAGCTAACCAAATATACACGTCAATTTAATTAAAATATAAAGTAAAAAAACTTTGTTTAGTTCCGTTGTCTGAAAAAAATAATATGTGTATTTTTTTGCTAGTATATATATAGTGTGATGTAACTATCCCATATGGTTTTCTCCCTTCTAGTTACATATAATTGTTCATTAGGATTTGCTGGTGATTTCATTATTATGTCTCATTACTTTGTTTCTCCAATTTCTAAAAAATGGTTGAAATTATTCCTCTAAGAGCTCAAATCATAATGACTTGAGTCAAACCTTAAACTTTAGCTATAATTAGGAGATCGGATTCTTGTTTGATTTTTTATGAAAATATAAATCTTGAGTCTTTAATAAAAAAAGCATTTTGAAGTTATAAAGTAGATGGGAATTTTTTGGACTTCTACTATGTATCTTGTTTATTGGATGTTTTGAAATTATATGTTGGAGAATATTTTTTTGAACTACTTCGCGTAATCTTTTATATAAAAGTTGGAGTATGCCTTATATATATTAATTTTTTGTCGTTGATAAAGAAAATATATGGGAATTCAATTTGAAGAAGGTATGTTGAAATGCAGAGGCACTATATAATTAAGGATTTGGAATGCCATGAAGATGATGAGAATAGAGTTTTGATGGAAAATGCAGGTGTTGATTGTATAGTGTTATATACTGAATGAGTTATTCTGATTACTGGAGTTTGGATTCAATTGAGATGCCTCGAACGAATCATATGGGTTGGATGCAAATGACTACACCTCTTTTCATTCATTCATTGATTCGATTTCCATAAAGCATCAAATTAATTGCCACTGCAACAGTTGGATTACAACAAGATACGACTTTTCTGTTGCCTTTTGCAATTCCATAACACAAAGTTTGATGGCTGGAAAGTTGGGTAATACCAAAAGAAACTCACCCTTTAAATGGACCTTAATTTTATATCACAAAATATTTTTCTTCATTGCTTCAATCAGAGAATATTCATTCACCAACGACATGGTGGAAAAATGGGTAAAGCTTCATCACATGGAATTTCTGTATACATTTTTTAAAGTGCTTTCTTTTTATCTCTTCTTCTTCCTTATCTGCTTCTCTCCATACTACCACTTGCATGCCAATTACAAAATAATGCTTTTAAATTGCAACCATGTTACAATCAAACATAATTGCAACCATGGTTTTAACCTCGAATAGAACAAAAGAAATTGTAGTTTCAGCTGTAATTTAAAACCTTAATTTCTTTTTCAGCTGACACTATATATATATATATGTCATGTTTTAACTAAGGTATTTCTACCTCTTAAATTTTTAGTATGAATTAAAGGAAAAGAGTGAGGGAATCCTTTACTTCCCAAATTTAAAATCAGTACTCTATTAAATTCTCTTTAAACCTCTCGAAAATAAGAAAGAAAGAGTGCCATAAATTAACCCCTTAATTTTAGGTATGATCAAGAATTGAAGATTGAAAAACCTAAAGCAGCCAATACAATGGTAGGGGAAAGATCAAAACTTTCTAAACTTTAACAAACTAAACTAACATGCATGAACTTGACTCAATCATGGCTTCTTTCCAGATCCATCCAATCAATGGGTATGAAAATATTTAGATGAAAATGAAGGAAGTGGTGATTTTACAAATTAGATTCTTGTGTGTTTTTAATAAAATCTTGATACACCAGTTCATGCAGTGTTTGTAAAGAATCTCGATGTATGATTTATCTTTTTCCTTCATCATATTCCTGGACGGTTACAAACAATTAGCACATTGCTATCCCCAGCCTCCACACAAATATTCCTGTCTTCCTTTCTTTTTGGGAAAGAATTTCGATCAGTTCTATATATATTTTTTCAAACATTGAATATCATTGGAATTTAACTCTCCATAAATCTCTTAACGAATTGGAATTTGAAACAGCAGAGAGAATTAGATAAGCCAGCATAAATTGATTACACTACATTTCACAAAGAAGATAATTAATTATATGTTGATTCCAATAAAATAAAAGCTATGACAGATATCAGAACCACATATGTAATAAACTAAATTCTACAACAATTATATAAATTTTTGGTAATCTAAAATAGGAGAAACTCTTCAAACTAATTTTTACATCAATGGTTGAACTTCAAATAATTAATTAATCTAATCACATCGCCCTTAATGAGAAAGTGATAGAAAGTAATTAAACTAACGGTTGAATTCATCTAATTCGAGGTGGATGATTCATGGGAATGAGCAATAGTCGTAGTTTCTGGCAATAACTAAGTGATTATGAATATTGAGGGGGCATTTCATGTGCACTGAAAATTTTCCAAGCAGGGATAGGGTTAGAGGCTTGGCCAATGGCTTCTTCTACTGCTACAAAACTTGTAACTATATAGAGCATGAGAACCATATATATATATATATATATATATATATATATATATATATATATATATATATATATAAAATGCTTTTCTCCACACCAATATCTCACATCATCCATCTTTTGCTACCAACAAGAAACAATCCATGCTCTTGCTATTTCCCTCCCAGGAAACACACATCATCATTGAATGGCTGAAGCCCATCTTTGTATATAGCTTATAGGGGAAGATGATGAGAAAAGGCATCATACACAAAAAGCTAAAGGGTACTACTCCAGTAATAATGTTGCAACTTTTTCCATACCTCATCTCATGCATTGTGTCAAGTCATAGGGCCATCATAACACTCTCTGATACATAGTTTTCATCTTTCTTTCTTAAATTTCCCTCATCATAGGTACACTTCCCTGCTCCATTGCTTATTAACTTACATTCTTGGCTTTCCCTTTCCCACATAAAGTCTCTGCCATAAGTATCTGAGTGGGAAAAGATGCAGCTTGCTAAAGCATTTCACCACATGCGTCTAATTCAACAAAATTATGGAAAAACCCTAACCCTAAAAACCTTAGCTTTTCCACCGTCAAAAATCACTTCGCACCAAAGGATAATATTAATCACTGGGAGGAACTAAAGAAGCTAACAATACGGATGGCATCAGAAACAAGGTGAACAAAAAATAGAATAAAATAAATAAAAAAATGGATGGCAATTAAAATAGCTCATAATCGAATATCTAGTTACAAAGAATAAGCCATATGCATATATATATACACACACACACAATATAATATAAAGAAGGAAAGAAGAAGAAGTTGAATAGCAAAATGAGAATATATATCTAAAGCCTCTCTCTCTATATATATATGTCTAACCACAAAAAGTGAGAACCTCCAAAATGTTCCATATATATGAGCAGAAGCTAGTTGAAGTGAGGTTTCTCTATGTTAACCTCTTGAACACAACACCCGAAGAGGTCCATAGAGGTTTTCACTTTTCATCATATGTTCAGTTACATGCAAAATACACCATAGTCGGAAGATATTAATATAATTAATATACAAGCAAATAATTAAAATTAAAATGAACTAATTAATGTCAAAAGTTCTATGATGAAATAGGACTATATCTGTGACCATGATCATCACCTACACACGATCTCCCCTCTCTTCACTCATCATCTGCGTTGGCACAATGTCCTGAAGAAGCCCATTGAACAAACCCTGATGAGGACCTCTCATACTTGATGGCGCAAAACCTCGCTCATTCTCTTGGCACTGAAAGAACCCACTCAACGACGACGCATTGGCATAGTTGTTTACACAGGTAGCTGAGTTAACAACATTCAAATGTGATGATGGAGATGAGGTGGTGGTGGAGTTGTATAACATTGCTACTTGAGCTTGAGCTTGTGCCTGTGCTTGTGCTTGGTCATGACGAAACTGTTGGTGTTGTTGGGGCAGCATAAAGAGTCCACTGGTGGGTCCGAGCACACTTGGTTCGGAGTGCAAGAACCCGAGGCTAGCCCGTGACGTGGCAGGACAAGGGTGCGTGTGTTGCCCCTCGTAGGTTGTCACCACCACCGAAGGGTCCTCCGAGGAACGCTCCACGCGCTTCTTCACGCCGCATGCCGCGGTGGTGCAACGATAGTAGCTCCTGTTGTTAATTTTGCGTGCACCGCAAGAAATATTTTAATTATAAAGTCCCAACCCAAAGCACCACATATATAATAAATGAGAGAACAAATAATTGTAGAGGAGAAGAACAAATCAATGTTACTTAAATCAAGATTTGATAAATGAAAGCTACATGTATAATATTAATTAATTAATTATATTGGTGTACCTGGGATGAGGGCTGTTTTTGACGGCTTTCTGACCGTACTTGCGCCACCTATAGCCATCGTCGAGGTGATCCACTTCACTCTTTGTCATGAACGCAAATCTTGGTTCCCTTGGCTTCTTTTGGTGCTTCTTTTTTGGCTTCAGCCTAAGCATGGAAATTCAACAAAACAAAATAGTCAACATCTTTCTTTTCTCGCCTTTATTTTTATATCATACAAACAAACACAACAAATCAAAAGCAGAAGAAGATGAGATCGATAAGAAATGACAGTATAACCAAAACCCATTTTCAGTTCAATGAACACACACACAAAAACTCCGTCAATTCTCACCACTCAGCACCCCTGTCTGTCTTTCCAACTGTAACCAACTTTATCCTCGTTTTATTATTTCACACAAGCACATTCAATGACATAGAGAATTAATTCCGTTATGTTTTTATGAAGACAAAGTAAAATTAAGAAATTCATTCATTCATCATTATTATTATTATTATTGTTTTCATCACCATCATTACTCACTGATTCTTAGACTTGTCTTGATCTTGGTCTTCTCCTTTGCCTGCTGCATCTGTTGTCGTTTCATCCTCCTCAGCTTCATCTTCATTTCCAGTTGCTTTGTTGGCGGCGGCCGCGGCGGCCTCATTCGAGGAGGAGGAAATCGAGGAGTAGTTTGGAGACGGCGGAGTGTTGAGGACCTCGGAGCCTCCGTCGGGGACATTGGAGCTGGCAGGCGAGGGAAGTGGGTGGGTGATTTGAGTGGGGGGTGGTGGCGGTGGGGGTGAGGTGAGGGCGGTGTTTTGGGGCCAGTCGAATAAGGAAGGGGTATAATCAGGGACAGCGAGCAAGTCGAGGAAGGCAAAGTTTGGAGCTTTTGGATCGTGGGAGAAAGATGAAGATGGTGGTGGTGGAAGAGGTGGCATGATGTCAAAGATGGTGGAGAAAGCAGGGGAGAAAGGGAAGGACATGGTCATGGTCATGTTGGGAATCTCGTCGGAAAATGCCACAGAATTTGCCATGGTGGATGATGACTTTGAGTTCGCTTCTTTCTCTCTCTTCTCCTCCATTGCTTTTAATCTATTGTAGGTGCTATATATCAACAAAAACCTTTGCACATATTCCTCATTTCCCCCTCTTTCTCTCTCTTTTTCTTAAAACTATTTCTCAAAAACCCCAAAACTATGTTCCACATTTATTATTTTTTGCTTTTTTAGCCTTATTATATATTAAAACTCTCCACTGCTCTCTAACGTTTTAGTCAATCTTTTTTACCACAATTAATACAACTTCTTTAGTTAATTCACCTAAAATTAATACTTACAGATCATGTTTGTAAGCTTTTTGACCAGGAGTGAATGTATAGAGAGAGGTTAAGAGAGTGAAACTTTTGAATAAATACAAGTATCATAAAAGAAATAATCTCCAATTTTCAATTATGAGATATATCCAATTTTACAATAAAGATTAATGAATTAATAGGGGTTTTGTTTAAATAAAAAAAATGAAAAAAAATTGAGTGTGTGAATGGAGTTTTGATTTGGTTGGGTTGGGATGGGGGTAGGGAATTTGGAGAACAGGTTGGCTGGGGGAGGTTTCCCACCTGGGGAGTCACCGACACGTGGCGGTTTTGGTCCTCACGGTGGATTGCGATAGCATTTACTGCGGAAGAGGACCAGCGGTGGGTCCCAGTTAACGCGTGTATTTGACTGGCAACCGGTATTAGTGTGAACGGGGGAGTGTACACGTGGGGTGCAAGTAAAAAGAGTTTAGGGTCTGATGGATAGCATGTGATGGTCCTGTCCTCTTTCATTTCCTTTTCTCATTTTCCTTTTAACATCTCATCAAATAATTCAATTCACATTAAATGTATTTTTCGCTAATAAATTATTTTTTTTTAATCTAAATTTTAAATTTTCAAAATATTTACAATGAATGTTTATTAATATTTTTTATTTAATAAATGAATTTAAAACATGAACTGTATTACTATATTATAATATTCATAATAACAATAAGTTAACTTAAAGTATTTTAATTTATATTAAAAATTAATTTATAATATAAAAAAATTGACTCATTTCAATAATTTCTAATAATTTCTTTACTTCATACACGTATTAAAAAAAGTCTACAATTTGAACTAGAAATAATATTAATTTCGCAGAAAAATATAAAAATACAAAAAAACATATTTATAATATTCATTTAAAATGTTGCTTTGTGTCTGAATGTGTGACAGATAATTCTTATGTCTTCATAGACCACCGCTTCCAAATTTCAATTAAATGGCTTAAATGAATTAATTTTAATATTAAACCAATTTTTAAAAGAATAGTTAAAGAAAATTTATTGTTATGTAACATATGAGTATAATGTTCTATTCCAATTCTGTCAAAAATTCAAAAGCCACAGTCACATTATGATTAGTCTTGGTTTAATGGCTTTAAATTAAAGAAAGCTGTGTTGGGGAAAAAAAATTAATATATTTTTGAAAACTTTCTCAATATTGTATTGATAGCTCTCCTTAACTATTTTTCTCACACCATGAATTGTGCAAAGAATAGTTATAGTTAGATAATCATTTAATGAAAGCTATCTCTAATTTGACAGAAATAAATTTAAGTGTGCATATTTATTAGGGTGACAAACTGATTGATATTTTTTTATATATATTTTATAATGAATCAGATAAAAAATTATTAATAGATTTTGACTTATTGAAAGTTTCATTCTTTAATCGTCTATTGATAAATATTCAATTCACCCGTTAAATTTTTCTTCATTAATGGATATTTAATTCATCTATGAAATAATTTATTTTAGAAGTTAAATATATTTTTAAAACAATTTTAAAAGAATAAGTTTTGTAAAAAAAATTAAAATATATTTTTGAAAACTTTCTAATTTTTTAATAAAGACGTTATCATGAAACAAAATGTTGAATTCATTTTGATTTGTTAACTATTAATGTGATTATAAGTTGAATTTTGAAAAATAATGGATGAATCACTAGCCATCAATAAAATTAACTGGATAAATTTTATCTAATTCTATTCATTTTTTTTCTTATTTCGTAAATATGAATTTACTTATGAATATAGATTGGGTAGATGAAGTGCTTTCTAGTTTTAATATTTGCTAATATAAGTATTGGTGGTTAATACACCTAAAAGGCTTTTGAAAAATTACTTTTATTACAAGTTTTGGATTATAATTAATTCAATTATATATTACCTTCTTTGTCTACAAACATAAGATGTTAGATCCTCCAAAAAAGGCTCATTTTATGAACACATTTCATTTATTTGCACTGTGTTTAATTTTGTGGTGAGAAAATGGTATGGGAAATCTTGAAGGAATAAAATGCTGCTTTAAATGTGAGAATGTAAAGAGAATTGTGGGGCCATTATTGAGGACTTGAATAGAAAAAAGGTTAAAGTTAAAATAAAAGAAATGTTTATTGAAGAAAAAGAAATCTTATTACTCTAAAAAAAATTATTTATTCTATGGATTCAGCTAACTAAAGTTTTTAAGAGACTAATTAAGATTTAACGGAAAATGAACTTTCTATTCAATAAATTGAAAATTACGAGAGTATGCACTCAAAAAATGGTTATTTTTCTTAACTAATATCTTAAAAATATTAATTATTCCTTTGTTCATCTATATATTTTTTAAGATTATTTTGTAAAAAAATGTAGAATATTTTTATTTTAATAAAATAGTTATATAGTTTCTTATTTATCCATTTTTCTTTTCATTTAAGACAATAAATATATGAAAAAAATATTTAAAAAAGCTCTCTGATATTATTTGTATTCATAGTTACGACAATCAACATACATATAAGGTTTTTTATAATACATCATTTCAGTGATCTTGAATTGTTAACATCTTAGTAGGAAAATGATGTAATTAGTAAATTTGGTTAACCATAAGCACTGTAATTATAGGTTCTAATTGTAAGATTATATAATAAGTTAAGCGGTAATCGACTGTATATTTTTTAATAATTATTAAAATAAATAATTTTCAAATTTTACTTTTTATACAGATTAAAACATCTCTTAAATACTTCATTTTATTCTTTCTAAAAAAAACAGTTACAAACTATCAATCCAATATATTTAGAAAAAATAGTTACAATTAATTAATCATTTAAAAAATACAGGTGTACATACATATTCGTGTCACAGCTGCTAATTACACACACAAAATATTTAACGAATTTCAGAATCAAAATAAGTAATTAATGAAAATGGCATCGAAAAATCTATGGCGTTTACATCACTGCGATCGCATCTAGATATTTGTGCGATGTGGCAAAAATAAGTAATTTAGGATGATCTAAGATTGTATAAATTTAATGAACTATAAATTATTATTATTATTAAGGATTATTTTTATGTCGGTTGAAGAAATTTAAAAGAAAAGTTATCTGAATATATTATTTTAGTTTAAAGACATGTTTTATAATTTAACTGTTATTATTTTCGAAATTATATAGTTTTACCTTTTTTTCAATTCATACATTTTATACATTTGTTAAGTGATTGACAGAATGATATTGATATTGTAATAACTGCTCAATTATCGGTACTAAAATAAAATAATTTCTAGATATATAAATATTTAATAACTATTATTTACTACAACTCAATTACTTACTATAAATGACTTTTACATAATTGAATGCGAATAATTTCTAGATACCTTCATTTATACTACTAGTGTTATAAGTATAATTTAAATATGTTTCACAAAATCTTTCAATTTAATACTTATATTTACATCATGAACTCGATTATATCTAGTAGGTAATTACTAACTTTTCGTATCACATCATAAACAAATTATTTTAATCAATAACTCTACCGTATCCTCTTATAGAAGATAATATTTATAAGCATATTCATATAAAATAATTTAAAACATATCACAACACAACTCCTTAATAGAACTAAACCATTAAATCAAGTATTTTTTTAAAGGAAGTCCTCTAAGTATTTCTTAGAGCAAGTATTCTATCTAAATTTCCTAGACAACAAAAATTACGCTGAGGGAAATTTAGGATATTTTGCATTTTTTATTTATTTTGCCAGGTGAAATTAGCGTTGTTGAGTGAAATTTATATTGAATTTTCGTATTCATCACTCTAATCCTATTGCAAAAATTTCAATTCAAGAGGATTATGAAGAAAATAATATTAAAATAACAATAATTCATCCCATAAAATAAATCATAAGATTTTCAATTTTAAATGAAAGTTAAAACATCTATATTTCAATAACAAATATATTCAACAACAATCATAACTCAAACATCAATTCCAACTTTTGTCTGAATTGAAATTTAAAATTGAACGTGGATGCATATTTTTCATGAATTTGGTGAAGGCTGGAACATGTGGTCATAACCGATTAAGAACACTTGTTTAATTGATTACATTTGAGTTCATAATCAATTACTCCCTTTACTCTAATCAATTATGCATATCCTTGTAATCGGTTAGGCAATTTCCTTAATAAAATAAACTTGTACACTTAACCAATTAACATGTAGGTCTTAATCGATTATGTATTCAAGAATAATCGATTATATGGTATTGTTTGTATTAAATAAGCTTGCAAACTACGTTAATATGAATATTTATTTTTATTTTAATTGAAATTCTTTCCAATTTCATGATAGGAGTATTTCCGTCAATTAATAAATAACACAATTAATTATTCTTTTACATTTTAGTCAAATCAATCATATCATCTACAATCTTTCTACTCAAATGTACTCACTTTTCATACATTCAAACAACCTAACTTTCCTTTCTCTTTCTATACATTCAAACAACCTATTTTTCCACTCTCTTTCACATCTTTTCCTTCTCTTTCCCCTCACACCGTCATCCAAACAAAGCCTTAATCATCAACTCACAATTTCACACACAAGACAAATTTTCATCTAAATATAGAATCAGATATTCTCCACAACATAAAATTATTATAATTCTAATTTAATTTACAATTATTTTTTCTACTATTTATTCTCTATTTTCATAATTTAATTTAAATAAATGTTAGTTTTCTTTATCTAATAATGCCTTACTCTTCAAAAAAATCTAATTTCAAATAGGAGAATGAACTAAAATCTTTTTATACATTATTGTGTTCTTAATTCAGA
Organism: Phaseolus vulgaris; assembly: GCF_051622355.1. NCBI lineage: Eukaryota > Viridiplantae > Streptophyta > Magnoliopsida > Fabales > Fabaceae > Phaseolus > Phaseolus vulgaris. The sequence continues at coordinate 31,686,814 of NC_143500.1, read as the reverse complement.
AACTTATAATAAAGCGATATAGTTTTTTTTAAGTAAGATTTTCTCGTCCAAAAGTAATATATTACATTGGTTGGTCCATCCAACCAGTGTAATATAATATGCTTAGTGTAAAAAAAAAGCATGACATATTACAACAGTTGGATGGACCAACCGATGTAATATTTCATTTATGAGAAACAAAAGTTTTAAAAAAATTTAAAAGTTGGAACATGACATATTACACCGGTTGGTCCATCCAACCGATGTAATTTTAGAGTTAAAAAAATTATAAAAAAAATATAGTTATATTACACCAGTTATTACTCATAACCGTTGTAATATATTTATTTACCCTATTTTCTTGTGTCGCGCTCTCACTGCTCATTTCGCTCTTAAACTAAATTTTCGTGCCTTTGAGTTGCTCTCTGCCTCATGTTGTCTCCATCATTGTTGCCACTATTGCCTGCCCTGCTATTGTCGTCGCATTGCTTGTACTTCGCATTCATTGTCACAACATCAACACCGAAGGGGTCCTTTCGCTGCCACCATTGTCGTTGTTGTGTCGTTCGCTATTGTTGTCGCCATGTTGTTGTCATTGTCGTCATGTTGCCGTTGTTGATAAGTCTGTTCCCGCCAAGTCACTAAGCATACAAAGTCTTGAACAAATTTGTCAAGAATGGTCCAAATATTTTCTACATATTAGGAATCAAAACATGTCATGATTTGTAACTTTCTACATATATGTACACTTTCATTAGTTTTAATTATATTATTTTGATTAGTTTCAATAGCATGTTTTTATATTTATGAATATAGAAATTGATCTGGCTGCAATTGTTGTTTGTTTTAACAATTACAGGTTGGAAAAATCATATTTTAATATTTTTATAAAAAAATGTCACATATTATATCGGTTATGTGAATAACCTATGTAAAATGTAACATATTACACCGGTTGTGGGTCCTAACCGGTTTAATATATGCTCCAGAGTACATATTATATTGGTTAGGACCCATAACCGGTGTAATATGTTCTCCATAGTGATATGATTTCATTTGAACCTTTGATTATTTTGGGATGAGTTGACATTGGTTTCATAGTATTCAAGATACTTTCAAGAATAGGATCAAGTTCTAAAAGGCAATTGAAAGAGTTTCAAAAACAACAAAACAAAGGTTCATACTCAAAATGCAAGATTTATGACTTGTAGTGCAAGAAATGATTATAGAATGAATGGGTAACTCTAAAACAGCAAGTAAACCCCAAGAACTACTTAAGAACAGTTCAAGAACAAAAAATTAACGCAACATACAAAGGTTCTACCGATTGAAATGAGCTAAGCAACAAAACCCATGGAAAGGAATTTGAAAACAACAAGATTATCACATGTAATTGGATACCGAAAATGGACGAACCAAGAACAATAACAAAACAACCAAACTGCACTGATTAAAGGAGAAATAAAGTGCAGAAAATGAAAGGGAAAACCGCAAAGAACAGATTGCACCGAATGGAATAGGAAACACAAGCAAGAAACACAAAAATGGAAGAAACGGAAGATGGAAAGAGTGACTTATGTGGTTGTAGACCAAGGGAGGATCTTCACGCCACTTGGAGGGTGGTTTGCTCCAAGATGAGTGGTGGTGTCGCCACTTGAGAGTCCCAAGAGCTCACAAGATGAGACTAAAGAGAGAAGAAGAGTCAAGGCTCACAACTTTCTCTAAAATTCACTAGCATTTCATTACTTTCAATTTCAACTTTTTACAATGAGGCAAGGCTCTCCTTTTATAAGGTGAGAGATGACCGTCCCTCTAGGTAAGGAAGGAAGGAAAGACTCCTTCTAGTTCCTTCTATGAACAAAAGGGCACCTAACTAGGCCAAATGGTGACCTTTCTAGCTATTTCTAAGTAACTAGTGACTAAAAATGCCTTTACATGCATAGTTTCTTTTGTTTTCCTTTTTAGGCACTTTCCTAAGGCTATCCTATCCTATTTATAATTTAATACAAGAGATATTACAAAGACAGATTTCATTTGTCAATCTCTTCCCAATGATCTAGCCATGCTTCTAGTGATTCTTTGATTGGAGTGGCTTGGGCTTGGGCTTGGTCCTCTCTTTATTTTAATTCTTCTTTAATTTTTGAGAAGACTAGAAGTAAGAACTTTAAATGTTTGGGTGGATGGCCTCTTCCTCCATTAGTAAAATCCTCTCTTATTTTATCTCTATCACATAGTCACATATTTAGTGTACATATTACACCAGTAAGGACTTACAACCAATGTAATATGTCTCTTCTGAGAGCTATTTTTTTGAATTATTTTAGTCAAATTTTGGCTCTTTACATTGGTTGTTTTTACAATCGATGTAACATGTGATGAACATTTTACATCGATGAGATCTAGATCGGTGGCAGAACCGGTGTAATATGTCTCTTAGAACGAACCAATGCAATATGCGTTATTTGCACTAGTGAAATGTTGATAAAATAAAATGTGGTTAAAGAAAGAGTTGAAAATATTAATAGCAGGCTTATTGGTGTGTGTTAGAAAGAGAAAAAGATTACGGTTTCAACGTTATCAAATATGAACATTTATAAAAGATAAGGTAAACTTAATCAATTTAATTATGAACGAATGTTTTTCAACACTAATTCAATTAAAGTAAGCAATTGATCCAAAACACATAAGTAAAAAAAATCTAGTATTAAAAATATGAACAAATTAAAGTAATTTCCGAAATTATGAAACCGCTACTTGTTCAAATTTAACAAAAACCCTTAGATCCATGGAAAGATTATAAAAGATGAATAAGAATCGAAGAATTGAAGTTTTCTACATACTCTATTGTGGTCAGAAGAAAGACAAGTGTGACGGAGTAGGAGAAATTGAATTATTGCTCTCCAATTGAACCAGAGAAACTAGAGCTTCAATTGGAGTTAATCACAATAGTGTCAACAATACTTCTATTATCGAAAGTAATTAACATAAATTTTTTATAAATTTTTTTAGAATTAAATATATTTTTCGTTCCTGTATTATAACATAGAATTGATTTTTGTTTCCTGTCCAAAATTTAGACCATCCAGCACTGGTGCAGAAAAGGTGAAAAACGGTGATCATTTTAGCGCGTAATATATTCTCTTCAAGCAAAGAAGACGACTATTTAGCTGTCGTGTTACATTCAGTCTAAAACGGCGACTATGGTAAAAGTCTTCATTTTATACCCTCCGTAATCTCAGCACACATGGTGTCCTAAACTCAACAACGGTGGTGGTGAAGAGCACCAGCGGCGAACGATAGCGACGACGATGGCTAGCAGCGGCGAAGAACCAATGGAGACACAAAAAGCAACCAATGAAGACAGCGATGGTGGAAGATAATGAAATAGTAGGCAGTGAAAACCTTCACCAACAATGGAGGACAAAAACGAATAAGAGAAACAAATAAGTAATAACGAGTGAATGAAAGAAACTTACACAATGACAAAGAGTTCGAAGATGAAGAAGAAGCAGCGAGACAACGGAGCAAAGAAGGAAGACAAAGCACGAGAAGACAAATAAAATACGAAAGCGTAAGTCGCGCACTATGAATTAAGGTAATAAAATGAGTGTAAAACGGCGACTCTGAGGTAAATCCACCATTTTAGACCAAAACGTTTGGTAAAAAATGGTGGCTATGAGTCAAAGCGCAATTTTAGACCAAAGCGCTTACTCTAAAACGGCGACTACCACTCATAGCCGCCTTTGTAGACCAAACGCTTTGGTCTAAAACGACGCTTGAACTCATAGTCGTCGTTTTAAACTCGCTTTAATTTCGAAAATGTCACCGCATTTTTATGGACATCGTTTTGTAGTAAAAGCACTGTGAATCTATTATCGTAAATGGGTCTTTTTGCATTCATGCACGTGTTTGTAGTATGAAAATGATTCATTTTGTACATGAGGTTGATTTAGTTTGAAGTTCACTTAATCAACCCATTGAAAATAGATATAGTAGACATGGGTCTTCAATCAAAACAACAACAAATTTTGAATAAAAATACCAATTTTAAAAAAACTAACAATCATTTCACATAGAAAATGGTTAATTTCAATTATTTTCATACTTTAGATATCTGGATAATCTAAAGTTTGAACTGAAAACGAAAATCAATTTGATGTTATATTAAAGATAAAAAAATATATTTAATTTTTTTTATCGTAATTCATCTACCTAATATCCTTTACATCTTTTAATAAACAAAATATTTGTGAATAAAAAAGTATACGTATTTTATTTTATATAATATAGATATTTGTTCATATGAGAATTGGTGATTTACGTCACTTGAAACACGCGTATATGTGTTTTATGACAAAACAGAAATTAATGGAAGGTAGATAAGATTATTTAATTGTTTTAAATAATTTTCTAAAATTTATGATTTGTTCAAATTTTTGTAATTTCGTTTTTCTTATATTTATGATCAAAGGCTATTTATTTAGGTCGATGTAAAGTTAAATTTTTCTAAGTGGTTTTTAAAATGACTATTAAAATATTTAAGTTTTTTTTATATAAACTTAGATATGATATTATAGCTAAATTTAATTTGCAGTTCACTTTAGTCATCTATATCTGAATGGAGAAAAACCAACCACACTTGTAGTTTTGTATCTCATGGGAAAGAAAAAGAGATTTCATGCTTAATTATAATTTTTAACTTTATATTTTTTTAAATCTGCGGTTTTGATCTCTATATTCTTTTTGACATCATCTTAGTTCATTAATTTTTTATTATTCGTAATTTTAGTTATTAATATTTTCCACACAAATTTGATTCTTAGTTTTTAAAGATTAGTGACAGTTTTTCTTTTCAATTATCCGCAATTTTTTGTCATTTTGGATATTATATAGGGAAATTGAGAGAAATATAAAATTTTGTGACTTTCTTACATTATTGAAAAAATATAAATTACTTAAATTGTTACAAAATATAATTGGATAATGATCCAATATGCTTTTAAATTTAAAAATTTACAAATTATTAAAATTTAAGATCAAAATAACAATAAACTTCAGTAAAGATAACAACTAGTTAAAAAGTTAAAAAACTAAAATTAGAAACCACAATTGTAACTTTTACAAAAATATAGGGATTAAAGTTAATACAGTGATTAATATATTTTATGTGAATATAGAGTCATAAATTTTCTGGTGTTTGAAGGGAGGTTAAAAGTCAATAATGGGGAAAGATAGTAATCATCATTGATCACTCAAAATTCAAATCATAATCATGCTTTATATCATATATTACAAATCTCACTTTCTGTTTATTTATTTCTGTTGTGTTGTTTTAAAAATATCTTTTGTTTTCCGAATTCTGCTTAAATTTAAAAATGTGTATCCTCTTGAACATTTGAAAAAGGAGAAGAAAGAAGATGAAGAACACTCGTTTTTAAAATTCTTATTTTAAAATTAAATTTGAAGATATAATAATGTTTGAATAGTGAAAAAATATTTTGGGAAATAGATTTAAAAGTAAGAGCAAAGACCCTTTCTTAGTCAAACTTCATTCTATGAGATGAGATGGAAAGAAGCAGCAAGATCTATAGTGTCCTATAAATTAAATTAATTTTGAATCAAACGTTGGACTCAGTCAAAGAACGAATATTTTTAACTGTCAGAAAAAAATTATTAAATATAAAGGAATTCATGTGAGGAGTCTTCGTTCAGATGACGCTTACGTTAGAAGCTTAAATTCAGCAAGTAGTAAAAAAAAAAAGTCCAAAAAACAGTTACTTCAATTCCAAAGTACCAAGTAAAAAATGAAAAACACTTAGTTCGGATTATATGATTTACTAATACGTTTGGATCTTATTTGAGTAGAAATGGTGAGAAAAAAACACAACTACATTATGTTTGAATAATGTTTTTAGGTGGGTGTAGTAATATTGTTGCATATAAATATAATCAACTATAAAAAAATTGAGCAAATTGAGATCCTAACTGTTCACATCAAATCAAGACGTCAAATTAAAAAGTTTTCATCGGTGAGTTTAAGATTCAAATGTTTATCTATCTATATAACTAATGTAAATAATTTTGAAAGATATATAGGTATTAGTAATTTTACAAATTTTCTTTTAGTATTTATATTCATTAACAATCTGATAAAATTAATATATATCTAAATCTATAATTTTAGGTTTCATTATATTTTCAAATATTATTATTTTTTATATTATTAATAAAATTTTAATTATGTTTCCAACTTTTAGAAACACGGCAATATGAATATTTTTCATCCAAACTTGATTTAACTTTTTATTAAAGAGAAATAAAATTTAACAAAATAAATAAATAATAAAGTATAAATCTCTTTATTTCATATTAATTAATCATTATTCAAATACAATTTACATACATTACTAAAGAATAATCCAAAGACATTTTATTAATCTTTAATTTTTATAATATTTTCTCATCATATGAATCCAATCCATTTTAAATTCTCATATTATTTTCTACTCAAACCTATTGATTTTCTTTATATTCGAATAACATCACTTTTTTTAACCCTACTCTACACATAGCATAAAAGTTGTTATATAGGAAAAACACATTAACATGAAACGCGTACAACATCGTTATGAGTTGTGACTTGTTAAGACCGTCTTGGTCTCATAGAAGCTTCGTCACGTGCTTTCCATGACGTCATTTCCACATCACCCTTTCCTCATTAAAACTAGCTCCATTTATATAAGTACTCAAGTTTATGCCAAATTTGTGAACATGTGATTCAATGATTTTTAATTAAATATGTGTATATTTTTAATTAATAATAGTAAGATATATGAATATTAATATTAGTTTTTTACTTTTCCCTCTCCATTTTGATATGTTTTTCCTATAACAGAGGAGCAATGTTGGGAATCATAAATGCTCTTCAAAACTTTAATGGGCCTCTCAGTTAGGTGAATGATTATTATTTAATTTCATTATATTCAGTGTAAGAAATGATATCACCATATTTAATGATGTATAATAGAGTAAATAAATAGTTTCTTGCTGTTAAAATACTCATCATGTACTTATTTCAATTTGTAAAAACAAATAGTTTTTTTTATTTCTTTTGCAAGTCCTTTCTGAAAAGTACATTATTTTGATTTAAAAGGCATGAAAAGTAAATAAAAGATTTTGTTACAATATAAGTGTGGATCCGAGTGCAGTGGAAGTACACGTGGCAGCATGAGATTATATACGTGTTTGACGGACGGGTGAAATTGAGTGGAACAGATCGAAAGGAAATGCACTTTACTAGGTTTTGGTATATTCTATTATTGCTTCAAACACACTCTTCACAATCCATATGCTTTTTTTATGGTCTTTTTTTAATAGACAACTTATATTTACTATCAATTTAATTTTTACTTATTACAACTGTTAAAAATAAAATAGAAAACAAATTTTTATTAAATATGAACTTATATAGAAATATAGAGAAATTTTGAAAGGTTAAATTGATACTTTTAACTATGAAATTGTTAAAGTAATATTTTTCTTTTGAATTCTTTTACTTTTCAGTTTTTTAACCTTACCTGTTTGTATTTTTCTTCTTTTCCTCTTCTTTTTTTCCTAATTCTATATCTTTTCAATCTCTTTTATTTCCATTCCTTTTCTTTCTTTAAATTTTTTAATTCCATCTTCACAAAAGTAGTGTTGGAATTTGTTTTGTTGGGATAATATAAGATAAGAAAGCGTGTATTTATTATCCAACATTCTTTTATCTTCTCGCAAAATATACTAATTTATAAAATAATTTTATTTTTTAATTTAGTTTCTTAAAATACAATCTTGTTTACTTTTCCAATAAATTCTCATACACGACTTCATTTTAATTATACAACAAAAACCACGTCGACCATGATATACACATTTACTTAGTTGGCGTAGTGTTACATATTTCTAACAAATTTTTATGAAGACATGTTTAAAAGAGAACAGAGTGGTGGCTTGTTTATAGCTTTAAATTTCATTAATTTAACCTTAAAAACTAGAATGATATCAAGAGTTAATATAATAGTAAGTTATACAGAAACTAAAATAACAATTATCACATTTTAGGGATTTATTTCACATTTTCTAATTTTAGTGACTACAGTATCAATGTTTTGCAAACTCATGCACTAATTTATATGAAGTTAGTTAATATTTATCGTATTAAAATACAAAATTTATTTTCACATCTATTCTTTAAAATAAATATATAAGCATCTAATAATATATGAATGCTAATAAGAATATAAGACTTTTAGTTTGGTATTAAAAAATAAAAGCACATATATTAGTGTGGTCTTTAAATAATGAAGGATTAGGAATTAATGTTAACGGTATTTGTTTGAGATGTTGGTAGTTGGTAGTTGGTGGAGGCCGCGAAGGTAGCAACGCCGTGGATTTGGGCGGCGCGTGGTTTGTTGATTGTGTGTACATGTTTGTTTGTTGGATTATACATCATGTGAACAACCGACATAGGATTTAAAGTTCTGTTTGCGGTGCTTGACCGCGGTTTGTACGAGATACCGCCCAAAATGTCGCTATATAGGATAATCCCAAACAAAACATTATTTGAAATCGCTTGTATGTGCCTAATGCCAATCGTCAACCTTTTCAATGTTTTCTTCCCCTAAATACAAAAGAAAAGCAACACCTTTAATTATATTCACAATTTATTATTTTAATAATGTAACCAATTATGTTTAAGTTGTAACACTACAAAGTACAAAACTGCTGATAAATAAAAAAAAAAAATTAACAAAAGAGGTATTTAAAACAATTCATTCTATTTTATGTATCCCACTTCTCAGCTGGGAATTAAAAATGTATGAATTTCATAATCAACAAACAACACAGGTTTCATCGAAAATAAATTAAAAATCAACCGTGGAAGGCAAATGAACAACTAACAAATCACATAAATACAAAACTACTTGTTTTAGTTATTTATTTCAAAACATCCTAAAATAAATGAACATTCCAACAATAAATAGCATTCCATAAATGATTTATGAAATAAAATCTACATATAAATTTCCATAGACGAAAACAAACCTTTTTTTTTATATAAAGAGAAACTACACTTTACGAGAAAATCATGGCAACTCAATAAAAGTATCAGTTATTCAATAGAGAGCCACTTCAACTCATAATAGTCATAATAAGGGGAACTTCTTTGCATAGGTCATTTTATGTACTTAAATTTGTTTATGATGGATTTTTTTGAGAGAGATTATTTGAGAATATTTAACATCAAGGAAGTGTGAGCTAAATTCCCATACCAAATTAATATTATCTTTAACTCAAAATCCTAATACACCATTAATTCTGATATCAAAGAAAAATTCTTCGGAACAATTACACAATAATAAAAAAATAAATCAAAATCGCATAAAAATTTAATATCAATTTCAATCTAAAACTATAAAGCAGTAAATTTATGAATTTTCTTTCTTGAATGATACTCAACTTTTTAATTTTACTCCAGAGAAACAAATTCACATTTAGATTTCTAAAGAGTAATTAATTTTTATAACAAATATGTTTCTTTGATAGTAAGAGATAATTAAACAATATATATTTCTTTTGATAGAAAGTGTAAAACTGAATAAATATTTTAAATAAGATGTATGAGTATAATAATGATAAGTTTAACAGAGGAAATATAAATTAGTATGATGTGATGTAAGAGAAAACGTATTGTTTGGCTTATTAGATAGATGAAACTTTGGTACATGTAGCTGTAGTTCAATGATATATATGAATGGTAGCAATGTTTCTTTTAACCAGTGTTGACGACCAAATATAATTGTTGGTGTGTGAAACAAAAACTAATATCGATAAACCCTATTATACAAAACTTCATTCTCTCAATCTTAAAGCTTCCAACTGCCATCATTCTTATTCTATGACCGACCATTATATAATTTAACTGCATGCACAATTTATTAGTCTCACTTGTTTTTTTATAATAAAAAAAACATTGGAGAATATTTGATGATTTAGGTTGTGCGATTCCTCTACTGAGGTTCATGTAACTTGCCTAAAAGTTATTGATGAGAGTGCTATTTTAGAAACGGTTTATTCATTGAACAACATATTCTTAATTGAATATTAGGGGTGTAGCAAATGTGAAAGCAAACAGGTTAATTTTTTTTAATGCCTATGATTCGAATATATTTTATTTGTGAGAATCTTTTCAAAACATCTTAACCAAACCCATTTGTCATATAATAATATAAAGCTGTGTTCTAGATGGGTGTCACCATCCATGATTTCCAGAACGACTATATATTTCTCATTCCATCTTCTTTTCAAATACTTTCAGTAAAAATTAATTTGGTTCCTCAAATTAATCCTAAAACTTAGTTTAATAACTTTTTTAGATTACTTAACATGTTATCTCTCAATAAGGTTCATCTTGTCTTTGAATTTTGTCTTGCTTGTTTCATGGGTTGACCAACTGATGTGGAAGAAATGAAGTAGAAAACTAATTCATATAAAAGTATGGTTCTTTCATATAAAGAAAGGCAATCAGAGGTTAATTTTCGTCATATAACAGAGCATTTATCACCCCATATAGGTTTGTATAGTGTCGGCTTAAACTAAGTTGATCATAAAGTTTTGTAATACTAAAAATGACTAAATATAGTTTATGTATTTTCATGCGACATTAACTTTTTATCATGAGTATTTATAGTAAAAAATTATTAAAATAAATTTTTATTAATTTTTTTCATGATAAACAGATTTTTAATATGAATTTAAATACTAAGATATTTTATATTAATTTATTGCTAGATATTATTATAATATATTTCATATAAAAATTTATTTATTATGTAAAAAAATATAAAACACAGATAAAAACACATTTTAATAATTCTTTTATTATAAATATTTAATATTTTTTTATTATAAATATTAAAGAAGTATAAAGTTTAAACTAAGTAAAGAAACCAATTTCATAATAGAAATATTTTATTTGCTCATATCATTTAGCCAATGTTTGCTTTTGGGGATGCACTGTAAGCGACGGCGGATGTCCAGTGCTACCTCTGTTTGGTTCCATAGTTGCATGCGGGTGAGGGAGGAGATGGTGAGAAAGTAGAGGGGGTAGTGGTTCTTGTGAGGAATGAAGAGAAAGGAGAGAGGAGAGAAGGGAAAGCCACGTCACAGATGATCAGTTACCAATCTACCATTCGTTTTTTTCATTTCTTCTTCACGTGGGTGCCTTCATGCAATGAAAAAATTGCCACTGCCATGCACCTTTGCAGTGTTTACGCATGGCATGAGATTCCTGACTTTGATTCAGGAATCCTTTGACTAAACAGTGCATTTGAATAACATGAATGCAGCGGGTGAAGTAACTGGTTGCCTATTAATTGTTGTTTGAGTTGTATATAAAAACAGTGCTTTGAAACTTCATAATTCAGTGAAACAAACTCAAAGTAAAGTGGGCTTGGATAGGTTTCTGAGGCATCATAGTAGTAAGGGGTGACTTTCGCAGTGGTTGTTTGATTTGAGGTAAACATTGACTCGATTTTTATTTTCATATAATCGATTATGAGTGAAAAGTAGGGAGTGAATAATCGATTATGGTGTAAAATATAATGGATAATCGATTATTTTCGTTGCATAATCGATTATCTGGTCTTTGTTTTTGGAGCATAATCGATTATGCCATATGTGTAAAACATAGGGTAATCGATTATGTGTTATAATAGTCGATTATGTTGGTTTTTTAGGTGTATCAATAATTGATTATGTGTCTGAAATGCTTGGATAATTGATTATCATGTTTTTAAAACACATTGCTTAATCAATTATGTTAAGGATTTTTCAGAATTTTAAATTTTGTGTTGTTTAATTTTTTTTTTCAGGCACAACTTTGTAGTCTCTTCTTGTGCTGGTGTTCTTTATCCTACTTGAATTGATCTTCCTTTGCTGTGTTCAGTTTTTTTTTATTTGTATTATTTTTTTTGGTTTAAATGTGTGGTTCAGATTTATATTATTTTTTTATGATTATGGTTTTGTAATTAAATTTGTTTAGGGTTTATAGTAGTGATTTATGTTAATAAATTAGTAAATTAATTTTGCCTGTTAAGTTTTTTATGTCATTTATTATTGTATTTTGAAGATTTTAATTTTATGGAGAATTTTTTAATTTTAAATAATATGTGTAGATAGTAATTATTTTTATAAGATTTAATTGTTTAAAAGAAAAAATATTTATTTATTTAAAATGAATATTTTTACAGAATGGAAATAGAAATTTGTAATGTGTAGGGTTTTTATTTTTACATTTGACATAAATTATTAATCTTATAAATTACAAAATGAAAATAAATGTTTTAGTAACTAAAGAAAGCTTAGATAAGAAATTTCAATTTATAGTAATAAATGTAGATAGTTATTATCTTTTAAACATTTAATTGTTTATAAAAAATATATTTATTTATTTAAAATGAATATGTTTACAGAGTGGAAATAAAAAATTGTAATTTGTAGGGTTTTTTTATATATTTTACATAAATTGTTAATGTTATAATTAAAAACATTATAAAAAAAATGTTGTAGTAATTAAAAAAAGCAGTAAAAGTTTAGACAATTGCCAAAACAAGATGTTAAAGGTGGTCAACCTGAGCCGGCAATTCCCAATCAAACCGAATTGTAAACCCAAATTTTGTCCGGGATACAAAACATAAATACTCGCATTGACAGGATTGATCAAATGATGGATCGAAGTGAGGATACTCTGAATGTCATTCGACGTCATCAAGGTCATTGATTGTGTTATCATTATGTTATTGTCATTGTTATTTTTATTTCTAATTTTCAGGTTAAACATTAATGAATTGTTATTGTTATTTTTACGTTGAACATTGACAAATTGTTATTTAATATTAAGGTTTCATGCTACTTTTCATGCTACTTATTTACATAATCATATTGTTTTGAATGCAACTTTTTTAACATTTTATTTCTATTATGCATAAATCATATTTGGGTTCCATTACCTAATACAGAACTTCGACAACATTGGTTAAGTGGCCTTCAATGTCTGCGTAGTAGAACACATTGTCATCTAGTTCACTACAAGAAAATCATGAAATAGAAACCAATTTTTAGAGCCCAAAATAATTAATTGCAATAGTAACTAAATTAGAGACCATTTTAGAAACTAAAAAAAAATTGGTTTCTAAATTAATTTTTATTATCGTTAAATAGTTTCTAAATTGATATTTAATTAACCACCAAGGTTTTTGCTACCAAATTTAAAAACTAAATAATTAGTAATTTCTAAATATTCTTGCAACACTATACTTTATTATTAATTATGTCATGTCGTTTTTTTTTAATTAAGCCATTCAATTTGCATTGGCATAAATATAAATATATTTATCTAGGCTAAATTTTACTTTTCTTTCGCATAATTTTAGGAATTCACCGTTCTAATTATCAAATTATTAATATAGAATATTACATATTTACTGGTAATAATAATAAATTATTTATGAAAGATTAATAATAAGGGTTTAATAAATTTTAGGCATGTCATATATATATATATATATATATATATATATATATAAGTATACAGTTATAATTTTATTAGGACCACCAGAATTATATAATCACCAAATTATTATAGTAACCCAAATTAGATTAAAGTCATTTTTATTTATTTTGTGTATTATATTTTTAAAAAATATTTAAAAATTAATGTTGTGTGATTCTACAATCGAGACACGCTAGATGAAAATGTAAAACGGTGAATGACTAAAAATATAACAAGAAAAAGTGAATTAATTTAAAAATAACCTTTAGAGATTTTAAGAATATCTTCTTAGAATTGTTGTCGATGAAGGTATTTAAGTATAGTAATGAATGATTAACTAGAAAAAAAGAATTAAATATAATACGAGTAAGATAAAAAAGAAAGACATGTAACATTTTATACCGGTTGAATCTTATGATCTCTTGAATCTACATCCAATCAATCTATTCAACCTTAGTTGGATTTTCCACAAACAATCTTAAATTATTCAATTCCAATAACTTATATGTAATTAGAATAAGAAATATAAATCACTTTTTAAATTTGAAACATCATTTAAGAAGTCTTTAAATTTGAAACATCATTTAAGAAGTCTTACAAATGTAATGAAAACACTCAATTACTACAACACACATCAAATATTGATGTAAAATTATCAATACAAATTACAAAATAAAAGGAAAAATATTACCTAAATTATGACAGATCTACAATTAAAAAATCTAAAGCATGATCATCTTTTTCGATGAATATTGAACACTTCTTTTCCAAACAAGATGTAATGTCTAATAATATTAGAATATCTTCTTGAAAAATAACAAAACTCCCTAAATCCTTTTTAAAAGAATTTTATTCTTACTAACTTATACAATTAATTATAATTAAACATAATTGATTATTATATTCTTCATATAACTCAAAAAGTATTTTGAACCAAGATAATAAATTATTCACTATTTATAATTGATTATAAGTAAGAATAAGTATTTTAGATTTATCTAACATAATTGATTGTTCACTAATCATAATTGATTATTCATAGTTCATATTGCGATTATTTTATATTCCACTAACATAATTGATTATTTAGTGTTTATTGGTGAAATCCAATATTGGTCTATCTTGAGATAATCATTTATAAACTTAACATAATCGATTATTATGTTCATAGAAATAGAAAACCAATTTTAAATACAAAGATGTTGAAAATTGTGTTAGAAATTGATTCATTTGATATTTTATTCATGCTAAAATAATGAGCCATGGAGAAAGAAAACGTCAATAAAAGATATATACATCAAATTAGCATAATATGCTTGGTTTAGAATAAAAAGAAATTGAATGTAAAATCAAATTGTAAAAATTTACCATTGTGAAATAATATTCTTATAACATATCTTAATTTTTTTTTTTGTTACAACTTATTTATTTAAGATAAATATTTAAATAAATATACAAGTATATGAACATATATATATATATATATATATATTATCATTAAGAATAATTATACATTGAATGGTCTAGTTGTTCTCCAACTAGAATAAAACACACATTTAAAATGTTTAATATATATATATAAAATAAATAACTAGAATTTAAATATTTTATCATTATCAAAACTCTTTAAAAAAAGTCAACTAGGATTAACTAGTCTAATCGAGCTACATGTTAATTAAATGGTTTAGGATATCAACATTAACTTTTTACACGCTCTCCAATTGGTTGATTTTATTCATATTAAACCTTTTAAAGAAAAAACCAAATAAATCCTCCCAACATTATTTATCCAACTAGATTCATTCACTTCTTCACGTGTTGAAAATTCAGAATTTGAAAAATTAAATTCTTAATGGTAAATAGTACCGCGAGGTTCTCTTCCTCTCTTTCTTGGTTTTTTTTTTTTTTTTTTTTATCAAAATGGGGTTTGTTTAAAAAAATTACAAATTTAGGCAAGTCGTGCCCAATTAGGCACGACTTCTGCCATGTCATACTAAAGTCATGCTAACTTGGTACGACTTCTGCCCTGTCATACTGAAGTCGTGCCAACTTGACACGATTTCTGCCACGTCATAATTTTTAATTTTATTTTTAATTTTATTGTTTATATATTGGGTAGTAAGTTATGTAATGTTAAAAATTAATTTCTTCTCATCATTACGTGTTCTGTAAAATCATTACTTCTCAAGCAATTTATTTTGCAAATTCACAACAATAATTCTCTATTTATTTTCCAAATATAATAATTTTTCATTTATCTATTTATTTCCAAATTCAATAACAATTTTCTTCATTTTTTAATTAATCAAATAATCAAGTTATTGTATTACATTACCGTCAAACATGATCCATACACGATTATCCAATTTTTTGTTTCTTAAAACTAACACTCTTAGAAAATTATGTATCAAATTAATTTTTAACATTACATAACTTACTATCCAATATATAAACAATAAAATTAAAAAAAATATATGACGTGTATGACAAGGCAGAAGTCGTGCCAAGTTAGCACGACTTCAATATGACGGGGCAGAAGTCGTGTCAAGTTGGCACGACTTCAGTATGACATGACAGAAGTCGTGCCTAATTGGAACAATTTCTGCATATGAAGTCGTGCCAAATTGACACGACTTGCCTAAATTTGTAATTTTTTTTAAACATACCCCATTTTGATAAAAACCAAAAAAAATAACCCCATCATGATAAAAAAAAACCCTCTTTCTTACATATTTTAACCAAAAAAAAAAGAAAAAATGGTTAGAATTGAGCTTGTTGACTGAATATGGTCGGTTTCACAATCAAATTTAGTGAGGTTGGAAATTAAAGTGAGTATAGATTTATTTGCACAGTGATTTTAAAATGGATATTTATTTGCAAAAGAAAATTCAAAATTGGTGTTAAAGAAAAGAGAGAATGGTTGGGGAATTTCTAGAAATAAGAACACTTAAGCGATGATTGCGGCGCCTCTTGCAATGGAATATTTTGTATTCTATTTACCTCTTCTCCATATCTTTCTCTTTTCTCGTAACTAAAAAAATAATACTTTTTTTTTTTTTCATTTTCTAATACTGTTTTCTCACGCTCACAAAACACTATTATATTATTTTCATAATAATTTAATCTCTCTTTCAAACTTTCAAACCTTCAATTTCAGTTTCTATTAAAATACCGACAACCTGGTTTCCACCCTGCATGAGGAATGGGATGTTGGGAAGTCAAAGTCAACATAAATATGTTTTTATATTATTGTTGTTATTAAACTATTAATGTGTTTGTAATTTAGGAAATGGCACGTTAATTGAAGATGAAAGAGGGTAAAAAAAAATAAAGAAGAAGAACGCGTAGAGCAGAAAGAGACACAAGGGATCGAATTGCGTGCACGTCTCTGCAAATATTAGAGACTGCATCTTTGCTTTTCCTAGCCATGCCCATGCTGGAAACCACCCACCCATCAAATATCCTTATAATTTCCATTTTACATGGATTTTCATTTTTGTAAAAGTAAAACATAGGCTTAAATAAATTACTCCACTCTCACAAATATATATCAACATTTTTTAATATTTATTTCTATACCAACTATTTACTTAATTCATTAATTAATAAAAATAAAAGTGGTCTAAAAAAATGTATTAACATCTCACATAAACATCTACTATTTATTATTTATTAACGATCTAACGATAAATATATAATAAATCCAACAAACTTTCATTAATATAGATTTTAAATAAATATTGTACAATATTAAAAAGTAGACTTTAAACTTAACTTAATCTTATAAAATAGGTTTATTGAAGTTTGCATCCACTTATATACAGTAAAAATGTTTTTGTCTTTAATAGACGTGTGATGTCCAACATTTTTTTCAAACAAGCTATATGAAAAATGTAAATTTTTATAAGAATGCAATCAAATAATCCAAGTTTGGTTCATATTAAAAATAATTCAAAGATAAATGCAATGATGATTAATTTATTAGATATAAATTGAAATGAATTAATTAGTCAATCCAATTCAATAAACTTGATTTGTATCATTAGATTCTTGGAAACAACCTAATTCAATCTATAACTTAGCCCCTTCTACTTTCTATCCACATTGAAGTATGCATTCTTAAGGTATCATGAACTATTCACGTGATATAAATTAATCAAAATAAATACTTTGAAATTTATGTTTTTAGTTTTTCTAAAATAAAAAATGTGGTTTCAATTCTTTTGAAAGATTGTATTTTTAGAGAAAATTGGGATTTAGAATTGTTATTAAATTTTAGTTATATTCATTTTGAGAATAAAAATAAAACATCTATAAATTAAAGAGATAAAATGGAACAAAAATTTTGAAATTCAAAAACCAGATTGAAAAATATTTGGAGTACCCACCGTGGGAATAGAATAAAAGTAATACAGTTTATGGTATTTAAGAAAACTGAGCGAAAATATATAGATGTGGAAGAATCACAAAAACTGCTTTTTAAAATAAAAATCTAAATATGTGTGCAATAAAATTTCCTTTCCTATGTTTTCTATACAAATATTCAAGAATAGAAAATAGATCGTGATTAAATAGTAAAAGAAATGAAAAAACAGGAAATAAAAAGTAAAAGTAAAAACTTTTCTTAAATCTTTGCCAAATATAAACGATCATTGTTAAATAATTAATGGAGATATGTCGATATTAAAGTAGTTTAAACCATGCTAACTTTGGTTCTTATTCTAGTATAGGCCATACATTATACACTAATCCAGAGCACTTGAGAATTAATGTCTGACACTCCTTAATACATTTTTGCTGTAGTGGTGCCAATTTGTCCTCTTCTGTTTGG
The DNA here is from genome assembly GCF_051622355.1 of Phaseolus vulgaris. Lineage (NCBI taxonomy): Eukaryota > Viridiplantae > Streptophyta > Magnoliopsida > Fabales > Fabaceae > Phaseolus > Phaseolus vulgaris. The sequence continues at coordinate 31,668,410 of NC_143500.1, read as the reverse complement.
TTTATATCAGTCTTGTATTTAGTGTATCGAAAATAAATTCACCTAGGTTGATTTATATAAAAGTTGTGAAATGGATTGAATATATATATTTTTTTTAGATTAACACCTAGTTCAAATTTTAAATCTTTTATATATTTAAATTTTCTGTATATTTATAATAAAAAAATTATGAGAATATTTCTTAACAGTTTTTTTTAAAAAAATAATAAATAAATTTTCAATATAAATTTATATTATAATATTATAACATTCACGTCGATAATGAATTATCATGAAATAATTTAACATTTTAATTTTTGAATTCGTTTACTAAAAAAAATAAAGCTCATAAAGACTCACTCTAATAACTACTTAAGGTCTAAAATTTAACAAAAATCAATTTTGGTTAAAAATCTTGAGAGAAAAAACATATTTAATCCTAATTATTAACTTTCAAGTTAATTTACATATATGGAAAAGTTTAAAAAAAAACCCAAAATATCTTTATGTGAATAATTTGAAGAGATGGTGCAATCATATTTGATTTTTGAACTTTCTTTATTGTAACATGTCTGCACTATCAATTTTGAAACACTGCAGTAAAATGAATTCCTTAATTAGGAAACAATTGGTCAACAATAATAATTAGAAGTAGAAGAAAAGTAGTATGAATGTAAAGCATCATAAATTGTTCATTTACTAACCGTATCCAAAAAAAAATTCAGGGGCATAAATTATTAATGAATAAGAGGTTTATAGATTGTTGAGAACATTATAGGAATAAACAAATACTGGTATATGGAAGGTTACTTTATACTCCACTGTCGTTGCGTATGATGAGTTAATGTTCTGTGTGTTCTTTATCGGTATTTAAACAAGTTACGCCAAATAATATGATTGTTGATCACAACTTAAGAAAGATTCCAGTGTTTTCTTTTTACATTAAAAAAGCATATTGTGTCACTTCGTGTCTCAATTATTTTCAAGATATAGATGGGTGATTATTTATCTACACCCTAAATATGTGGGTGTTGTTAATTGCAAAGTTTGGATAAAATATAATTCTGAGTAATATCTTAACTTGGATATATGTGCACTAGCATACACCATTATTGGTACGTATGCCACTCTTTTCTTTTTATTTTTTTGTTTTCTTCTGTATGCATTTAATCTGAGCAGAGTAGTTAGTGTTTCAGAATAAGCCACGCTAATCAGATTGCCCTTTTCAACAATTTCCCGTAATAGTAATGAAAGTGACATGATTATGAAGCATATGCCCTTCAAAATCTCTTTTTAGATATGAATTTTTTTTGTTTATTGAGTAAGATACTCTGTTGCAGGATATATCAATAAAGAATATAGATTTGTACCAACAACTGCACAAATACAAACATGAACATCTAAAGCTTCAAATTTGAAAACTTGATCAACCTCTTTGTTTGATGACCCACTTGAAGAATGAGTGGTACTTGCCACCAAGATTTAACTAAACTGAGTTTGGGGTTTGTTTTGGATGAGATGAACAACTTTGTCATTAGAGGTTATTGTCCCAAACCTCAATCACATGAAAGGACTAATTCAAAGTGTTTTGATGGGCATAATGGGGTTGTTGTGGAGGGGCTACACTAACATTTATGAAGGCTTTGAAGGGTGGAATGAATCAGAAAAACTGCACTAAAAAATAAATAAAAAACGGTGGAAATTGATGATGAGAAGGGGAAGGTGGTGGGTGACTTTTTGTGAAGGATGTGTGCCAATGGAGTGAAGGATTGGAGCATCTCTAAATGGGCCAAGGTCCCGTCTAATAAGGTCAACCACACCTATGCCTTGCATGGTTCTTTGATAGAGATAGAATTGACCCTAACGATTATATATTTTTTAAGGTACAAGGGCCTCACCAACCAAAAGCTCTAGATAAGTTTTTGGTTCATAAGGTGTGACATATCATTGGTCCACGAAGCCCTTGTCAACTTTCTTACCCTATAAATAATATATATCTGACAAACTGTTGATGCAAGAGTTGGCTTGAAGCTATAAAAGCAAAGCAAATCACACCCACACAGAATCTAGGATAGACTTCACGGCTTAAATAATAGGTCACAAACTTGGACCGGCACTAACTTTTAAACAACCAATTTTCAACGTATCTAGTGTGCACACACCTCAAACTCTAAACACAATGCCTTCAACAAGGACCTCTTCAATAAACTTCTTTTATACCACCCAACTTGTATCATCAATTTCATCATGAAACAAGTTTGAGAATCGAGCTTAAAACCCTTGTAACAATAATGAAACAAGTTAAACTATCCTCTTGGCTTGAATTAAATGTTGAGGTTGATATGCACCTACATTATTTTCATATTTAGTACAGTATCAAATGTGTCATGAACCTCATGTTACGTAAATTTCAGTGACTCAGATCATGAATATGGACAAAGCATACTTTATAATGTGTTTAGGGTTATGTTAAGTCACGTCTTTCTCAACAATAATAATGATGATAGCAAGAGTAATAGCAATGAAAAGAAGCTGGGGCAATGCTGCAGATATTCAACGAAAAGTTTGTATCTGCCACTTGAAAAACAAAAAGAAAAGGAAGGGAGAAAAAGGAAGAAACGAAGACTGGTTCTAAAGGCTGATACAGCTTTTGACTTGTGAGAACACTCAGCGTTGTTTATGGGTCCCCATGTGAAGAGTCTATGCCCATAAAATTAATTTGCCTGCTATCCATATAATATTCAACCATGTGTCAAGCTAGAACCCAACAACGAATCCTGTTTAGGCACATGAATAACAGTGCCACTTTACCTAACTCAACCATTCATAACATAAGATCACTTAGACTAAGATCCTGGTTTAACCTCTTTCCTATGACGTCGTTGCTTTCCACAAATTGTATTATTAGACCACTTCTATAGTCTAAATCAGGTACCAAGGGATTTACTCATGACTTCTCCCTTCATTTCGCATCATCTCACTCACATATTTCGTTCAGCCTATGATTCTGTGGGACCTTTTTTACTACCCTGCTGGCCCAGATTTTTAATTCAAATAACAGTTTCTTCACACAATTAAGCTTTACACCGGTACTACAAATTAAACAAAAAATATGCCACTGAGCCTGCACATGATGTGTTTCCAAACGTTATAGATACCAGTAACATGTATACATAGGCCCCCAACTTTAGAAACACGTATGAAATTTGGTTTGCTAGTCTTGAACCCAAAGGCACCAGCTTGTTGAATTCTCTGTTGATGAATATCCCAATTATACACACGAGCAATTGTAATTTGATCAAATATAGGAGGGGGGAAGAGCCAGAAATTGATAGTGTCAGACTTTTTAAATATATGGTTAAATATGTTTTTAGTTCACCGTGATGAAAAGAATGTTAAGGGATAAGCATTTGACCAATATGAATAAAGATAAAGAATATTTTCTTTCATATGTTACAAACTTCATAACATAAAAATATAGCCAGAAATAATGAGGCAAAAATACAGAGATTCATAAAACTAAAATGCTGAAACAAGCAGCAACACTACATATCCAAGGGAGGAATATGATAAGAACCCAGATAAGGATAGAACCAAAGAAACTGAAATCGATTTTAAAGTAGGTTAACTCGTAGGATGAATCCTCTTACAATATGTATCAGGAAAATAACGGTGGATTGGAGCAGAGCTCCCTTACAAGATACTGAAAACGAATCAACTTCTCTTGTCAACTCCAAACCAATTGTTAATTTGTCAATGCCTCCTCCAAAAGATTAATTATCTACAACACCTTGCATGATTAGTACCACTCCTTCTTCCTCTTGAACACAGCCACATAATAATTCTGTTACTTCCCTACCCATTACCTTTTTCTCCCCCCTCCTTGCTCTTGCCCCCACCTGTCCCCTTCTCCTCTCACACCCATAAATCTGGTCGGCCCCCATTTCCTTCACGACCCATATCCCTCTTTGTACCTCTCCTTTGTCATACATTTCTTATGGGCCTATCATAATATCTATCCTTAAATACTAATCTGTATATCAATGGACAAAAATTAAAAATCAACAAGGTAAGGAGCAAAGAACTCAGTAGTTTGTCTATAAAGACAATTGCTGTTTGATCCATGTAGCCACTCCTTCCTAATGGGAAAAGACTTATTGTTGTCGTAAGGAAGTGTGGAACATCTAGAATATCCCCTTATTTCTTAAAAGTTTACAAAATGAAGTGAGTTGAATCTCTTCGATCAATAAATAGAACTAGTTATAAATTACAGTTAAACTCACAACCCAAGTTGGCAACTGCTTCATGGAAGACAGCTAAACTGGATGCATACATTATCCACCAACATCTGCACATCTAATCAATGTGAGTCATGCATGTACTGGTACAAATACATATTGAATCTTCCTAGATAGACATGTAACATACCAATTTTAATAAGGGTATGAGGCTTGAGTACGCTCCAGTGCACCTAGTTTGGCTGGTTGGTACCACACAGGGCAGCTATGCCCTTCCCCCACCCCCTCCTTTTCATATACTCTCTTTACTCAGAGTTTAGGAATCAGGAGGAAACCTTGAGGATGTAATAAAAATACAGCAACCATCGTACATATGGTGGGGGAGATACACATACTTAGAATAAAAGGCACATCTTTTCATTTCAGTTGCCTGATAAAAGCTAATTTGGCTATTCATATCTAACACTTCTTCCTCGACATAAAATACAAATATCTTTTACTTGAGCAACCACTACAGCCACTACTTTATGGGAAAACAGGGTCCAAATAAACCTCACCAGTACCCCTCTTTGCTTCCAATGTAGCAACAACATGTAAACACTTCTCAATATTTGGTATCTTTGCCTGACAAACACAACCAATAAATTGTGCATTAAATGCGTATGGAGAGAAAAAAACACAAATACAAATACTTACAAAATTTGACACTTAGAAGTTACTGATTCTAAGTAGACATTCTTACTTCTATGATTTAAGTCAGTTAAGAACCTAGAAGTATGAAGCCTATGCCATTAGTAAAAGAGAAAGCCGTTGCCTGAAATTAACGTTAGAGAGTTTTTCAGCTTATATTCATGATAGGGAGTGGATATTATTGGTACTTAGAAAACAGGAATACAAATACAAATATTTACAAAATTTTAAACATAGAAGTTACTGATTCAAGCAGAAATTCTTACTTTTATGATTTAAGTGAAGAACCTGGTAGTATGAAGCCTATGCCGTTAAGATAATGCAGTTGCCTGAAATTGAAGTTAGAGAATTTTCCAGTTTATATTTGAAGGTAGGGACTTGGATGCTATGGGGTACTTGAATCCCACATCGAATCATATTGAATGCTCAGTGGAGTAATCAAGTGTTTGGTTCCTCCCTTAACAGCTAGCTTTTAAGAGTGAGTTCCTCAAGTGTTTCTTGATGTCTATCAATTTATCAGCCTAATTACAATGCAACTGCATCAGCTGTGATACCACCAATTATGATGTGGTTCCCAGCCTACAAATCAAAATGTGGAACCCCATGAACCAGTTCAAAAAATTAAGCAACCATATATAGCAAGAAAAATTAAGAAGTTTAAGATTCCTTTGCTTAGCAAGAGGTTTCATTTCTATTGCTGAAGCCTGCAGCAGTAAATTCTGAGTGATTCATAAAATTTTATGAAACAGGAATGAAATTTACTGTGTGCATGGCAGAAATTCATACTACATATTTAAGAGTGAAAATGAGTTTTTAGTTATGCAAGTATCAATTCAACATTCAAGGTAACAGAAACCTACTTTTTTTTGTAGAACTAACACACAATAACAATGCAAGAAGTTCTGTTGCATAAGTCACTCACTGTTAATATAGGAAGCTTTAGGATGACCTATATTTAGGTTAATGGCTCAGTAACAAAAAAGACACCAAATTGTTATCTAATTTATACTACCATGATGCAACAAATATGTACAGCATCGATGATAAACAGAAAATCAAGGAAATAGGGAAGAAACTAGTGAGTGTACAATAACTAACAACCCTATCATTGCCAACAATATAATCTGAAACCGTTTCCACAGACACATTTTATAAGAAATAGAAAGATGAAGTAAAATATAAGAAAATGCACACTTGGTGAATCCCAAAAATGAGAAATTAAGCAAGATGGAATCACATCAGATGCAGTATAAAATTCACATTAAAAAAACAGCATGACACATTAATGTTGAGAATCTCACACATAGGCAAAATGCCTTACTATACTCATCCAATGCCAAAACTGAAAAGGAAAACAAAAATCAATTGAAGGGTCAAGCAGCAAATAGCACATTAAAAAAGTTTTTGAGAATCTAAAAGTCCTCCGAAGCCAAAGAAATGAAGTTGGCATCTCCGAGAACAGGCAGAAATACACAATGAGTACATTGATTATTTGCGGAAAGAAGAAACCTTTGTTGGAGAAAAGCAAGAGGGTTGGCAACAGTAGCAGCCATTGCTGTGGAGTCTCAAAACTCAGAAAATTGAAAATATCATGCCAAAATTGCGTTCCTTTGTTTTTGGGTCTTTCTCTGTTTTCATCTCAAAATTGAGTCTCAACACTCACACCCTCCCCATCTTCCCTGCGATATCAACCCTTTCAAAGTAAAGTAAAACACTTGAAATATGGGTATATTTGAAAAATTTCTCTCTACAACGAAATTCAGAAAAAGAAATTATATTAAAAGTTTAAAAACGAGTTAAAATGTGGATAAAGCTTTCAAAAACTAGTTTATAATAAATTAATTTTAACTTTTATAAAAACTTTCTTTTTTTCTTCTATTTTTTTCAAATAAAATTGCTCAAATATATCAACACTTTTAGAAAACAAAAATGAAAAACATTTCGCCTCAAAATATTTTATATATAGACTAAACTATAATTTTAATCATGAAAACTAAAAACATGTTAGCTTATATTGTTACATTGTTTAAACCTTTTCTTTATAGATAGATATATTTTTAAAAATACAATTAAATATATTATTTATTATACATTGTACAATAATAGGATAAGTTTTATCACTAACATTAATAAAGGTTTTTCCTATTTTTTTATACATACAATTTTTTACCATTTTGCCTTTAAATTAATTATTTTTTAAAACTTAAATAATTAGTTAGGATAAAAAAAATCTATACAATAAAATAAAATATATAAAACAACTTGTGATTTTTTTTTTGTAATTTATTTATAATCTATAACATTAATTAAAAAGATTTCTTTATTAACTACTTTTTTTATGCATACAAATTTTTACTATTTTATTCTTTATGTAATTATTTTCTTAAACTCCAATAACTATTTACTTACCATAAAATTTTTACTTATACAATAAATATACCTCTTATAAATTCTCTTATAATCTATTAATATTTTTCATTTTGGTAACTATTATAATAATAATTTTTTATCTTTTTATTGTGAGAAAAAATTGACACACATGCTTACCCACATATTTTTCATTAACATTATATATAATCAATAATTTAATAATATGTTTATTTTTAATAACTATTATAATAATAATTTTTTATTTTTATAAGAAAAGAGTTGACACACATACATGTCTTTAACTAACGCTATATATAATGAATATTCTGTTTATTCTTTGTTTGCTTTGTTATTTTATATTTTTTTTCATTTTCTACATTAATATTTTGTATTTCTAAAATATTATTAAAAATAAAATGAAAAATTTCTGTTCACTATATATATCACTGATGGGAAATAGGCATTTTTAGTTTCTATATTTTTAAGAAAATAAAATTAAAAAAGTAAGAAAATAGTTGATAGTTTATAATATGTACAGTTGAAATATTGGCGATATTTTTTAATATTTAGATAATTTATTTCTATTTCTTGTTTTAATTTTAAAATATAATTAAAAAATAAGAATATAAATTATGTACATCAAATAAGTAAATTTATTATTATAAATTATAAGAGAAAATTGTTTCATATTAGTTTTTGAATTTTTAATAAAGAAATAAATCTCTATGGTATATATATATATATATATATATATATATATATATATATATATATATATATATATATATATATATATATTACAATACATTATTATATTGGCATGAAATTCAAAAAGCAACTACTTAATGGATAATATTAACATATATTTAAAAGTCAAATGATAACAAGTAATTAAGGTTAGAATTTTTGATAAATTTTTAGAAGCTTATTTAATTTTTTTATTTCAATAATTAATGTGACATTTATTTACACTTTTACAAACTAGAATGATAGTTCTTTATTTTCTTTATTTCAATGTAAAAAATCAATATTTAAAAAAATAAAATAAATAAATATATATATATATATATATATATCAATTTAAAAAATATTTATTAATAATGGAAAATATTTAGATATTAATAATTTTTTTCTCTAAAATAATATCTAATTTAGTCAAAATAGTGACTAATTATTTTTTATCTTTAAAATTTAATTTTTATTTAATATTTTTTTATGTAGTAAACCTTCCAGTATTTAATGGATCTTTAAAAATTAAAGTTCATAATGTAGTTATTATATTATAATATATTATAGAAACTAGCTTATGCAATGAAAAAAAAATTACAATGCAGAAATGAATTTCCTACTTTGCAAAAATTATTGTTTTAGAACATAATCATATTACAAAAACTAATATCTATATAGAAAAATAAAAATAGGCCCCATGGCAATGCAAAGAACAAAAGGAGGTTGGAAATACTATATGAAGGTCCACTGAGATCAATTACGGGTTCACTCTGCATCTGTTTTCTTAATGGGCCTAAGATATACTTTAGGCAAATTCTTCCTACATTCAATCTTTTTGAATCTACATCTTATATAGTTTTAAATTTTCGAAAATGTCTTTTATTTTGGAAATGAAAATTCAGAATTGAAAATAATACATTTTAGAAAAATAAATATGGAAGAGATTATTGTGTTCCAGAAATAAAAATCTAGAAACAAAATTCAAAATTCCATTCTGGATAAAAAAAACCACAATATAAAAAATTTGTTCCAAAAAAAAAAATCTAGAAATATATTTCGAAAAAGGTTATGTATCCCATTTTATTTAAGGGCATAACTAGAAGGTGCATAAGTAATTGTCTATACTTTAAAAAGAATAATCTTTTTAAGGGGTTTTGCATTCTGCACCTCCATAAATTTAAACTCACCCCATAGTATATGTGAAAAGATTAAATTACCCCTCTCCTATATATATTACTTAAACCTCCTTTTCTTCTCCCTTCCCTTTCTTCTTCCATCTCCCCGTTACACCCTTGTGCTATACCCCTTCAACTTTTGTCTTCTTCCGTTGTGAGTGGGAGAAACTTGCATTGGTCATTGTCATTACTAACTACATTGCATTGTCGTGTCTATTGAAGAGGTAAGCATTAATGTGGTTTTTTGTTGTTTGTTTTGTATTATATGTTTGGTTTTCGAATCCAAAAATACACTTTGAAATGTAAAAACTAGAATGTATTTATTAATTTAATATTAATTATTTGTTATTATTATTGACAAATATATGGTCAAGACAAGAGGTGGATCGTCATCTCAACCGAAAGCTAGATAGAGACCGATGACACCAATCTATAAAAGGGATAGGGAACAAGTTATTGTTGTCATTGATGTTAATGTGTTGCCACCAACTGTTATAAGACAGGGTGAGCAAGTAGGATTTATTGGGGGACCTACTGATACGTTGTTGCTATTGAGTGACGTTGACCACGTGACTTGTAGACTATGAGAGGGTGAGGATTGAGGAGAACTGAAGTTGTTCTCCCACAGACACACAAGCTAAGTAAATTTGGAATCTCCTTCATCCACAAATTGGGGTTATGGTGTCTCACATCGAGTTGTTGCCATTTTGCAATGTTAGTTATGAGACCAATGATAAAGGTCTCATATACGCCTTTGTGGAGATGCGACATCGCGACAATAACAATTTTCACCTCCCTATTGGTGATATGATCCTTACTCTAGATGATGTGTTGGCATTGTTGCATCTACTTTATTATGGGGGCAATTTTGTCTGTGTGTGGCATTAGATTCACATCAATTTCATCAATGTTTGTTAAGCTGTTTGGGGTAGAGTTCGGTAGTGTCGCGACATAGTTGAGGTAGTGTTGTGACGCTCTCGTCCAACTGAGTTGGCTACGCGAGGTGTACAAGGAGTCCATCGTTCACCATATATGGGAGTTCACAACTCATGCTTATTTGTTGAATTTGGTTTGGTGCACAAGTTTTGCTGATAAAAGTATGACATTGATTAACATGTCATACTTGTCGTTATTCATAAATTACAGGTAAATAATACACATAATTTGAACAATTTATATATTTTTTTAATTAAATATATTAATAATATATCAAGCATGGATATATGAACACTTTCCAATGATGGAAATGAGGGATATCAATCACACATATAAGTGTTGAATCAAGTGTAATCAAAAGCTTTGAAGAATCCAAATCCTAGTGTTTGATGATGGAAAGCTAAAGTTGTTGTTGTGTTTAAAGTAGGATTTGGGTAGTTTATATGTGTAATCCACTCTTTGTTGAATCTAAAGCTAAAGTGTTTTCAAATCTTTTAAGTTTAAAGTGTTTTTCAAACTAAGTGAAAAACAACCTGTTGTTTTGTCAAAACAACCGATTGTTTTACTCTTAGGTATTTTTGAAAAGGTTGAAATCTGTTTTGGTTGGTTGACTTGTTGTCAAACCAAAACAATCGATTGTTTCGTGCTTTCAATCGATTGTTTGTTTGAAAATCCTAACAGAATCTGTTTTGTTAGTTGAGTGTGCTTTAAATGATTTTCAAACTGAATACGCTCTTGTTTTAAATGCTTTGACCAATATTTGAAAGCTATAAATAGTTTTTTTATATTTTATAACAAACAAGGAAAAAGAAAAACAAATTTGAGTTTTTCGGAGATTGCTTTCAAGATTTGATCTTTCACTATTCAACTTTGGTTTTCTCAAAGAGAGAGTGGAATATGATTACATCAGTATTGATTTCAGTTCATTCTGTAACAAGTGTAATTCGTTCTGAATACTTTGTAAATTCTGGTGTTGTAAACCAAAGAGTGTTGTGTGCTCTTGAGGTTGTCAAGATCAACATTCTTGGTGTGTGCTGAGCCAAAGGAAGTGTGTTTCTTGAGGGGTTCAAGGTCACTTCTTTGGTGGTTTTGTGTGTAATTTGTATTTGATTGTGTAGTGGATTGCCCAGTGGATTCTGGGGACTGGATGTAGCTCTTGGTTTAAGAGTGAACCAGTATACTGTTTGTGTATCTCTTTCTTCCCTTAAACTCATTTAAATTTAGTTGTTGTTGATTTGCTGGTATAAACAACCGATTGTTTCGAAGAAACAACCGATTGTTTTTCTGGTGCTTTGCTGTTTTGTGTTTTGTTTCTTGGCTAACTGAATTCCTAATCTGGTTTCTTGCAAAGAATTTCATTCTAGCTTAAAATGTTTTTGAAAACCCTCTTTAAACAATTCACCCCCCTCTCGTTTAAGGCCATATATTCTAACAATTGACATCAAGAGCTTGGTACTTGAAAAATACTCATGTTTGATCATAAAATCTTTTTCAATGGTTGGAAAACTACCTTTTGAGGAGGGTGCTTCAATCAACAAACTACCTTTGTTCTGTGGTTTGAATTATGAGTATTGGGAGGCTAGAATGAAAATCTTTGTTGAATCCATTGATCAAGGGATTTGGGATGCAATTGAAAATGGCCCTTTCATTCCAAAAATTAAAAAGAATAGATCTTTTATCAAAAAACCTTGGTCCCAATGGACTAATGAAGAAAGTGAAAAGACCAAGTTTGATTGCAGTGCCAAAAATATAATAACATTTGCTTTGGATTCTAAAGAACTTTTCAGGATATCAAAGTGTGAATCTACTAAGGAGATGTGGGATACACTCAAAGCAACTCATAAGAGTACCACTGAAATAAAGAAATCAAAGACAAGAAGAAAAAGGAGACAGAATAAAAAAGGTTTGAATCTATGCTTCATGGCCAAAAAGGAAGATGATTCAAGCAGTGTAAGTTCCTCTAATTCTTCAAATGCTAAAAATTACAGTCAATTACTTCAAGCTTTTCAAGAAACACATGAAGAAGCTAACCGATTGGCTCTCTTGAACAACTGGTTGAAGGGAATGAACAACTGGCTTGAAAACAGAGTCAAATCACTGGAAGAAGAATTAGAAAATTCAAAAATAGATTTTGAAAACCTTGAAATCTTTTACAAAAACTCTTCTTGCAAGTGTGACACTCTTATTTGTGAAAATTGTGAAAATCTTGAAAAGAAAGTTCATTATCTTGTAAAGACTGTGGATAAGCTTTCAAAGGGTAAATCCAACTTTGAGAATGTCTTAGCATCTCAAAATTGTGTTTTTGGAAAAGCTGGATTAGGTTTTAATCCACAAAACAAGCAAGACAAGTTTTCAAAGTCATTTTCGAAACTTCCAGAAAAATAATCGATTGTTATGTCGAAACAACCGGTTGTTACATGCTTCTACTACATGAAAAGAGGCCATTCTGTCAGATTCTGCAAAATAAAGAAATATTCTGTTCCCAGAGGTTTTATGAAATGGATTCCCAAAGCTTCTGGAGTTTCCAGTGATGAATGTAAATCAAAAGGACCCACATTTAAAAGGGGACCAAATCTTTGTACTTGAAATTTTACTTTGTAGGGAAATTTGATGGAGAGCATGCAGCAGTGGTATCTGGACAATGGCTGCTTAAAACACATGATAGGAGATAAATCAAAAGTTTGTGAGCATCACCTTCAAACAAGAAGGCCATGTAACATATGAAGATAACAACAAAGGAAGAATTCTTGGAAGAGGCTCATGACTGTAGAAGAATCTGTTCATGTGGTCTTTGATGAAGTTGATCATAAAAGCATTTAAGTCTCAAAGAACAACACAAAAGAGGATGAGCAAAACATCAATCTGGAGAAGCTGGACTGTTGTGCAGAAAAAAAACCGGTTGATTCATTGAAACAACCGATTGAAATTCTCCAGCAGAGTGAGTTACCTAATGAATGGAGAATACCAAAAGATCTGTCAGTGGAGAACATCATTGGGCAGATAAAGGAGGGTGTTTCTACACGTAGCTCTATCTCAAACTTCTGCTGACACTCTGCTTTTGTCTCTCAAGTTAAACCAAAGTCTATTGAAGAAGCTCTCAAAGATGAAAAATGGGTGGAAGCTATGCATGAAGAGCTGAATCAGTTTGCTAGGAATGATGTATAGTTTCTGGTTCCTAAAACACCTGAGGTGAACATCATTGGATCTAAATGGGTTTTCAGAAACAAGCTTGATGAGGCTGGAGTAATTACAAGGAACAAGGCAAGGCTAGTTGCCAAAGGCTACAATCAAGAGGAAGGGATTGGCTATGGAGAAACCTTTGCCCCTGTTGCAAGATTGGAAGCTATGAGGTTGTTGCTGGCTTTTGCTTGTATGAATGGATTCAAACTCTTTCAAATGGATGTGAAGAGTGCTTTTCTCAATGGCTTCATCAATGAAGAAGTGTATGTTGAGCAACCACCGGGTTTTGAAGATCATCAACATCCTAATCATGTTTTTAAGTTGAAAAAGGCATTGTATGGGCTTAAGCAAGTTCCAAGGCAGTGGTATGAGAGGCTTAGCAATTTCCTTTTGTCACATGGTTATGAAAGAGGAATGATTGACAAAACTTTCTTCATCAAGAAGTCAAATTCTGAAATTATCTTTGTGCAAATCTATGTTGATGACATCATCTTTGATGCTACCCAAGATAGTTTGTGTGAAGAATTTGTGGCAGCTATGCAAGGTGAGTTTGAAATATCTATGATGGGGGAACTTTCTTTCCTTCTTGGATTTAAGGTCAAGCAAACAAAGGATGAAATCTTTTTATGCCAATCAAAATATTGCAAAGAAATTCTCAAGAAGTTTAAAATGGAAAGTTGCAAGGAAGCAATTGTAAGAATGTATGGCTTTAAACTAGAGGGAGGGTGAATGGTTTAAAGAGTGTTTTCGCAAACTTTTAAGTCTAGAATGAAATTACTTCGAGAAAACTTGATTAATAATTCAGTTTGCCAAAAACACAAAGCAATTTAGCACAGGACCAGGAAAACAATCGGTTGTTTCGCAGAAACAATCAGTTGATTATACCAGTTCACAAATATAAACTGAATTTAAAGAGTTCAAGGGATAGAGAGATTGTACACACAGAGTTATACTGGTTCACTCTTAAACCAAGAGCTACATCCAGTCTTCCTATAAACCACTGGGGAATCCACTAAGCAATCAACCCTATATTACTTACAACACCACCAAAGAAGTGACCTTGATCCCCTCAAGACACACACTTCCTTTGGCTCAACACAAAACACCACTAAGAATGCTGATCTTGAAAACCTTAAGAACACACAACACTTCTCAGCTTCACACACAGAGTTTCTTCAAAGTACAAAAGGATTACACTTGTTACAGAAAAGATTTGAAACCAATACAAGATGAAAATTCTATATCACACTCTCTTGATCAAAGTAATCTCAAAGCAATCTCCAACTCTTCAAAAGAAAAATAAGTGAAAAACTCAATTCTGTTTTTCTTTGATTAAAACTAAGTTCTTGTTTGTTACAAAATTTGAATAAACTATTTATTGCATTCAAAGACTGGTCAAAGCATTAAAAACTGGAGCGTATTCAGTTATAAAATCATTTAAAGCTCAGTCAAAGCACAAAACAGTTTTCTGTTATGGTCCCAAAACAAACAATCGGTTGAATGCTCGAATCAATCGGTTGTTTTGGTTTGACAGCAAGTCAACCATCAAAAACAGTTTTCAACCTTTCTAAAAACACCTAAGTATAAAACAATCGGTTGTTTCGACAAAACAACATGTAGTTTTTCACTTAGTTTGAAAAACACTTTCAATTAAAAGGTTTGAGAATTCTTAAGCTTTGGATTCAATCAAGAGTGGATTTAACACATAAAATCTACCCCAGATCCTATTCTAAAACACATCTGCAACAGCAAGCACAACCAGCCTTCCATCAAACTTCAAAGGGTTTGGATTCTTCAAAGCTTGAACACACTTGATTTAACAACAAGCACACTTATGCCTTCAAGCTGTTATATGGATGCAGATGCTGCTGGAAAAGGCGTAGATCAAACAAAATACAGAGGTTTAATTGGTTCCTTACTATATCTCACAACAAGTAGACCAAATATTATGTTTGTCGTATGTCTTTGTGCAAGATATCAAACAAATCCAAAGGAATCTCACTTCAAAGCTGCAAAAAGAATTCTTAAATATCTCAAGGGAACAACCAATGTTGGTCTATGGTATCCTTCTCACTCTCTTATACACTTAATTGGTTATTCAGATTCTGATTTTGCAGGGTGTAAGCTAGACAGAAAAAGCACAAGTGGCACTTGTCATCTTCTTGGATCAAGCCTAATCTCTTGACATAGTAAAAAGCAAGCTTGTGTGGCTCTTTCTACTACAGAGGCTGAATACATTGCTGCTGGAAGCTGCTTTCATTGAAACAAAACTGCAACTGACTGATATATTCACAAAACCTCTACCAAAAGAAAGGTTTTTCTTCTTAAGAAATGAGCTAGACATTCTTGACTCTCAAAATCTCTCTTAAAATTGTTCTTTAATTCTATTTGTGAAGACAAATAAGGGGAGAATTGGTTGGTTTTTGTGTTGTCTGCCCTTTATAATATGTTTCAAACTGTTAAATCTCTCAAAATTCTGAAACTAAAACTGTTTTTTGCTTCTGCTGACATAAACAACCGATTGAATCGAGGAAACAACCGGTTGTTTGTCTGATACAGTGCTTAGTAAATTGCTTTTCTAACCTACTGCTATAGATGTTGTGTATTGCATAAAGTTTTGTTTTGCAGGAACTGCTTCAAAATTCAAACAAGTCTAACACAAACAATCAGGGATTTGTCTTCATCAAATAGGGGGAGATTGTTGAATCAAGTGTGATCAAAAGCTTTGAAGAATCCAAATCCTAGTGTTTGATGATGGAAAGAGAAAGTTGTTGTTGTGTTTAGAGTAGGATCTGGGTAGTCTATCTGTGTAATCCACTCTTTGTTGAATCTAAAGCTAAAGTGTTTTCAAATCTTTTAAGTTTAAAGTGTTTTTCAAACTAAGTGAAAAACAACATGTTGTTTTGTCGAAACAACCGATTTTTTTACTCTTAGGTATTTTTGAAAAGGTTGAAAACTGTTTGGTTGGTTGACTTGCTGTCATACCAAAACAATCGATTGTTTGTTTGAAAATCCTAACAGAATTTGTTTTGTTAGTTGAGTGTGCTTTAAATGATTTTCAAACTGAATACGCTCTTGTTTTAAATGCTTTGACCAATATTTGAAAGCTATAAATAGTTTTTTTATATTTTATAACAAACAAGGAAAAAGAAAAACAAATTTGAGTTTTTCGGAGATTGCTTTCAAGATTTGATCTTTCACTATTCAACTTTGGTTTTCTTAAAGAGAGAGTGGAATATGATTACATCAGTATTGATTTCAGTTCATTCTGTAACAAGTGTAATTCGTTCTGAATACTTTGTAAATTCTGGTGTTGTAAACCAAGAAGTGTTCTTAAGGTTGTCAAGATCAACATTCTTGGTGTGTGCTGAGCCAAAGGAAGTGTGTTTCTTGAGGGGTTCAAGGTCACTTCTTTGGTGGTTTTGTGTGTAATCTGTATTTGATTTCCCAATGAATTCTGGGGGCTGGATGTAGCTCTTGGTTTAAGAGTGAACCAGTATAAACTATTTTTGTATCTCTTTCTTCCCTTAAATTCATTTAAATTCAGTTGTTGTTGATTTGCTGGTATAAACAACCGATTGTTTCGAAGAAACAAACGATTGTTTTTCTGGTGCTTTGCTTGTTTCTTGGCTAACTTAATTCCTAATTTGGTTTCTTGCAAAGAATTTCATTCTAGCTTAAAAAGTTTTCGAAAACCCTCTTTAAACAATTCACCCCCCTCTCGTTTAAGGCCATATATTATAACAATAAGGAGCTCCTCACTTGGGCATGCAATTATGTAATCGGACACCATATAAGTATAATTAGCCTTGTGTGTGTATCGATGGTCTTACCCATGTTGGTGTGCTCTGGAGTCCTTATGATGATCATCGTCCTAGTCAATCATTTAAGTCAATAGCCATGTTCTTAGAATATATGTGGCTCGGGAAGCATCATGTGTCAAAGCGTGTTTTGTGGCATAAGCAAACAATTTCTCGACTTCCCCCACCATTTAAAGGAGGTGTAGTTGTTGTGATTGATGAACGATGATTGCTCCTTGTCGACCATCTTTTTACCAGTGTGACACTAGCTTCACATCCCTCAATATTTGCAATCGGATATATACAATTGTTCGTATCAGTGTCACATCCCTACATACTTCCTCGGGCAGAGAAGATTGATCATATGTATTATCACCTCGTCGCGCGACATAGTCTGGATTATGGTCAGACATGATCGTCATCACATCGGGAACATGCGTGTCCAGTGAGTTATTTCCATTATTACTTTACCATTGTTTTTTTGTTTTAATTTTTTGAGTGTCCATTGTAATTTCAATTAGTGTATGGTATATTTAGGAGGATTACTGTAATTTTGTAGTGCATGATCGATTGCATGATCGATTGTGGACATGTGACAAAAAGTACTCCAATATAGGACGAAACTCACGGTGCATTGCAATTAGCCCACGGTGTCACGAATGAGAGGGTTGTTTATACCAGATGTCCACGTGTTATCTGAGACAGACGACAAGACATAGTTCTAGTTCGTAGACAATTTTTCAATATATAATTTTTTTATTATTAATATATAAAGTATTATCATCATTTATTTATTGTGTTTACTTTAAGTGAATATTGTTACTATTAAAAAAAACCTTTGTATTAAATAAATTATTTGTGTTTAAAATACAAAAATAACTCTTTTTAAACTAAATTAAAAAAGATTTAAAATCAATTAAAAAATATTAAAACATTTAAAAAAATAAAATAATCCGCAAATGATATTTTGGACTGCACACTCTACAACACATATTGTGTATTTCAGAATACATTTTGTGTTTTCAATAATACATCTTTTGTATTTTGAAATGTACAATTCATAATACAATAGATGTATTTCAAAATGCACAATCTAAATAATATTATGTATTCTAAAATGTATTATTCAAAATATATATTTTATATTTTAGATTGTATATTTTGAAATACAATTTAAAAAAATACAAATAAATTTTTTAATTATACGGGGTGAGGTTTAAGGTTATGGGACTACATAAGTCCATGGATGACCAGCACTAGACTTTTGGGCCTTTCCCAATTCCCAATTCTTTTCTCATGTGATCGTATTCTAGTGTTTGATTAAGAAAAGGGTTAGCATAAAGCTCCTTATACATTGTAAATTTGTTATTGTTACATGAAAAAAGCCCGAAGTGAGTCACCCAATACACTAAGAAATCAAACATTGATTTAATGGGTAGTGGGTGGTGAGAAGCATATTTGTAGTAAAAGGAGAAGGGTTGTGTGGGCCCATGGAGATGAAAATGGAGGATTGAGTAGAATGAATATATGAGAGTAGCAATTGTTTTGGTCATGTCATTGAATCCAATTGCACATGATGTGTCTCACCTGTCAAAACAACCTTAACTCACTAATAATCCATGTCTTCCATTTTTCCATTTTAAGGAATCTGCAAATCACTCTCCATTATGTCACTCTTTCTTTGTTTTCATAAGAGTATTCAAATGGAAGGAATTTCCACCTCAAGCCACAAACTCAAAACATGTGATTATATATTCCCTTGTTTGTAGTTTGGTGGCCTCATGATTGTTGAAAATGATGATGGTTGTGCTCAAACCATTAACTTCTCCATAAGGAATCGCCTTAGCTTATGTACTTGGATTTGGTTAGATGTTGTGATCGTAATTGATTAATTACAATACCTAACTAAGTACTTCGTATAATGTACCTTTCTTCACAAGATGTTTGATTCAATGCAATACCTAGTTTGTGAAGAAACTTTAGGGTTGGAGAAAACCCTTAATACATTCCTTAAAATTGTATAAATCGATCATCCTAGTCCTTTGATATTTTAAAATATTTTGTCAATTTTCATTTTACCAAAACTTATTTATTTTCCTTTTATTGTGGTTTTAAACTAAAATAATTGAAATGGTCGCTATTTTATTATAACAAGTTCAATGACTATGCATTGATAATATAAAATAGTTTACACTGTCGACTAATATAATTTCAAAAAGTATACGTAATGTGATTTTTAAAATAATTAGTATAAGAATTAACTAATGTAATTTAAAAATAATTGTTTTATGATCGCTGTAAGTTTTCACAAGTAATTCCAATTTTTTATTATGGTTAGTTAGTCATAACTAGTTGTTCTGGAGGTGTTGTTTGAGAATATTATTTGTTAGTTTGTGTTCCCATGTCTATATATTATCATATATGTTATTCTGTAGAGAGGAGAGATTCACTTCATGTGATTCTATTTGATTTAGAAGACAGAGAAAGACAAAAGATGAAGTGTTAGAAAATACAAGGGTTTAGGGTTTCTTTTCTACATACTTGATCTTCTTCTTTTTTTTTCTCATACTGAATTGTTTTATTTCCTTTCTCGTGGATTTAGTATTTAATATTAAACACGTATAACTTGTGTTTATATTTTTATTTTCTTTAATTGCTTTCATTTACTTTCTGTTTCAGGTTTTGTTGTTCTTGATCTTGTTCTTGTTGTTTCTTGACAAGTTGCAGGTTAACTCATTTACAATCATATTAATTACTAAATACTTAATTAACACATGCAGATGTGAAAGACAGATGAATAAGCTACAATAATTTGTGCTGTTCATGATAACAATTGTCACCACCTCATGTTTTGATAATACTAGTTTACTACTATCAATTGCTCTTATATGTGAGTGCACTACAATAAATCTTATTAAAAAGTGCTTGAAATTCGATGGAAGAAAGGGTCATGCATGATTCGTATTTCATCATTGTTCATCTCCGAATTCAACCTAGTTCTAAGAAGAAGCCAAAACAGGAAAAAGAAAACGAGCAAGGAAATGGTAGTATAAGAAGAGAAGGTTATGATTGGAGAATCTTTGGGGGGGAAATTGTGTGGACAATATAGAACATTGCGAAAACTACAATGAGGCTATGAGCAGGTCAATTAGTTGGGTCCATTGTGATAGCTTTCAATCGAATCAAGCAAGTAGAAATTGGTCATTTATTGAGAATGATAAGATTGAAAAACGGTGCCAATCAATTAGTGCAAAAAAGCTCTAAAAAAATCATTAATGGGGGCTATTATGATCTTCAAATAAGTTACAAGTCTTATCCTACCCCTACAAAAGGATGCGTGACTCACTATCTAGTTCATCACTCCACTAATCACAAATAAAGTAGTACAATATAAAATATGACTATATAGTGCTCATCATGTGAAAGACAATGACATTTTTTTATATATTGGTGAAAATTTGTCTTTCTTTGTCTTCTTTTCCATTTGTGGCGATGATGAGTTGCGTTGTAGAAGCTGAAATATCTCAAAGCCACGGTAACTTTATCCAGAACACAGTATCTATAAACCTTTATTCGTTTTTTTTTTTTTTGTTGTTGTTTGAATTACTTTAATTTAAGAGAAAGAAAACGTATTATAACTTCAGGGGTTGATGCTGAAACCTTTGTCAATCAACTTTTCAAGCTGGCCTTATTAGAATATGTATATAGCATTAGATGGTGTATGCTTAGACTATAGCATTACACAGGTCTATACAACATTTAATGTTGTGATTTCCTCTTTATGTGTCTTCAACAACATATTTTTATTGTTGTTCTTTATTCTATTTTATATTGTTCTTTTATATCCTTCTGTTGTTGTGTGTTTTAATACATTTTTGTAACTAGGTGAGACCTTTCTTTTGTTATAAATAAAGTATGTCAATTCATACATAAATCTTAGATACTTACTGGAAGACTGTTAAATGAATTCTCAGATATATTATTGGTAGGATTTGATCTTGATGATAGAAAGTTCACAATGAAATATTGTATGTATTTTGGCTCCAAATAATTATTGATCTTTTTACAAGACTTTTTTTTCAGATTATTTGTAATAAACCAATGGTTAAACCAACCATACATTTACAGAGATATTAGATAATGTATATAGTATTAGATAGTGTATGCTTAGACAATATCATTAGACGGTCTATATGCATCTGCTTTTCAATCTTGATGCCGTGTAGCTGTGGATCTTGTGTTTCTTCTCTCAAATTTATATACTAGAAGAAATATTTCTGTAAACTGATATTTTCTTCTGAATGAGATACCTTTCTTTTTTCCCTCTTTGCTTTCTCTTTCCTTCTTCCTCTCATTAACACGCCGTTTTAACTTATCTTTGTCAAAGATATTCAACAAACCTAGTTAATTAAGAGGCCACAACCAAACTCTTTTCGTCGTTTTTTTACTTCCTATAACATAATTAGAAGTGAAATAGAATAATCTCTCAATGTAATAACTCACTATTCAAATATTTGACAAAAGAATCATATTTAATGCCACTGTATTTTTTTATCCCTGGTAAAGAAAATAGTTTAGAAAAACCAACAAAAAAAGCATTGCAGTTCTTGTTATGTAATTTTATCTTCTAACTGTGAGAAGACAATGTACTGACTATTGAGTTTTTTAGTTGTTTTTTTTTTCTCTTAATAGAATCATACAATATGTGTTAATCATAAAAAAGCAAATTTGATGTAATAAAATAGAATGAAACTTTTGTTCATCCAATCAGTTTTTGTTGAGGATTTCTAATGATATTATATATTATTAGTATATATTAAAGATATACTTACAACACGTATTGAAATAAAGTATATTGAAATTCAAAATAAAATATTTTAACTTGTAATATTATATATTTCAAAGAAATATAATATGAAATTTTGTTAGTGTCAAATATGGATTGTAATATTTTATTTTTAAGACAGTCGTCGCATGGCTATAAATTATATCAAATATTTTTTTGTGAAATTTAATTGTTAGTATTAAAAAAAAAAAGACGTTAAGTTTAATTTAATCTTATTATAAAATCAACATATTAAAGTGAGGTTTTCACCCACTTATATATTATGAAGTGTTATTATTTTTAGTCCATTTGAAATCTCCAACACACCCCTCACGTCGAGACCTTTCAACTCGTGTGTGAGATTATATATTATGAGTGATCCAATAACGGGTGACCTGATAAGTCCAATAAACTCCAGCTAAGATAGAATCTAAATAGATCTTATGCATATTAAGAAGTAAACTTTAAGTTTAAACCCAACCTTAAAAAATCAAATGGAGGTTTACATCCACTTATATATAATGAATTATAATTATCTCTAGTTGATGTGAGATCTCCAACAAAGATCTATATTGAAGAAATATTGTATTTACCATAAAATTTGAGTATTCAAACATTTTTGTTTAATTGGGATATCAAATAAAATTTAAAATTGTAACACCCCAAAAATACATATAACTATTACAATACAAGTTCTACATATTTTTATACAAGCTTAGAGTTTTTCAAAACATCCCTAATACAAGATTATGGCTTATAGAAATACAAGCATTTACAATATAAGGTTCAATTAAAAAAAATACCCTAAAGCCTTCCGGATCCTCCGACACCAGTATGATCATTTGCTTGTGTACGTAGTACAGTCATCGCAATTAATAACACAACAAGAAAAGCAATGGTAAGTTAATGAAAAGAAATTTCATAACATATTTAATTCATGCAAAAAAAAATGAATCAAACTAATCATTTATAAACATTTCTTTAAATGTTATCATATAAAATTTCAATACCAACTCCATCATTCATATAGACCACACATGGATCTATTTTCAATCACAATCATAGGATTTCATTTCAATCTCACTGATCACATATGAATCTATCGTCTTTCGTAAGACTCATTGAGTATGCCCCTACCAGAGACTAACACCTGATCCAAAGATTACCAACAAATCCAAGAGAAAAGATCAAGGTAAGTTCAAAACATCCAAAACCAAGTGCCTACAATGAGACCTAGTGTGTATGAACTCTCTCTCAACTTCTCACCACCTGACATCTTAATCTAGGTGACTTAGATCATCAGTGAAGCTAGAGGATCTCCGTTAAACATAGACTTTTCATACTTAATGTCATCAAACAACAACTCGTACATTATCCCAAATGTATGACATCAATTTCATACAAATTTTCATCATTCATATATAATACATATTATCCAATCACATAACATTTAAAAATTCATACCATTCAAAAACTTTTCCAACATCAAAAACAATATTTAACTTTCAAACTATCAAAGTATAATATTTCTACAAGTTTAAATAATATATAAACAAACAACACAATATATAAACACACAACATCAGCATCCCTGCAAGAGAAATTGAATATTAGGACTACATCCCCTCTACATCCAGATTTTCTAGCCTAGGTGCTATTAAAAAATTAAAGTTAGTTTCTCTTACCTGTAATCTCTTATCCCGAGGAAATTCCCATGCAGGTAGGGGAACCACTCTAAAATCTAGGGATTTAAAACAAGTTATCCAAATATTATAAAATTTTAGTATATAGTAAAACAAGTTTAGAGAAACACTTTTCTCAACTGTCCCCATAAAAATTGATGACTAAATCATAGAGAAAAACAAAGAATAAGGGATTTTTAGAGTAAAAATAAACTTATTATGTTTGAAAATCTAATCGGGTGAAAATGTACCTTGACTCCTCAGCGAAACCATGGTCAACAACACCATGACGTGATCAAATCGAATTTTGGAATAGATGAAGTATGAAATAAAAATTGAAGATAGAAGGAAGAGAGAGAAAAATAGAGAGAGAAAGTGAGTTTAAAGAAAAAGGAAATGAACGTGTGGTGTGCGGACGCTGTTTCCTTTTTAAGGGGGTTACAAAAAATACTTTTTATAAGAAAAATCCTATAGTATTAAAATAAAGATATTTCTAAATATTTTAAAAAATATTATAGTATTCCATTAAGATTGTCAAGGTCTTTTAAGGGATAACAATTGGCATTTTATTGATACTTTAAAAGACTAAAATAAAATATTTGAAATTTAAAATCGTACAAATTTCAATAAATTATTTTGTTAGTTGGATTTTTATGGTTTTTTTGTCACTTTTTATTGGTATGGATAAATGTAATTTTATTAAACAATTTCACTCGGATGTGTGACACATTTATATTTTTATTAAAAAAAAATCAATATCATAATAGCAATAGAGTTCTGCTTTTTTATATTGTTTTGGATTACCTTTTTTTAAATTAATTTTTCAATTATTGTTATTGATACTAGCGATAACACAGGCACTGACGTGTCTGTGTATCCGCATTTTTTATTTCTTTAGTATTTTTTTTATTTTTCAAAAGCAATTTCTCTTAATAACATTAAAATGAGAAGTTAAAGAGTAGTGGAGAGAGAAAGTGGCCTATAGGAGAGAGAAAGTGGAAAGTATGATACGTGAGTTATGTGTAGTGGAGAATCATAAAATTTGTTTCTTAAATTAATTTTAATAAAAAAATATCAGTTTAAATAAAAAAAAAGTAACTAATCAATTTCGCCACTCTCTCCCTACTCTCCACTCTCCAGTTAAATAATAACAAATAAAATAAATTAAAAAATTATTTTATTAATTTTTGAAATTATAAAATGTTCAAATAACCAAAATAAATTAATACAATAAATTATTAAGTAAGGATAAAATAGAAAAAAAAATTAAGAGCAGTTAAGAGGAGAATAAAAAATAACACAATGACCATAATACAATAATAAAATTAAATATTAATATAAGGATAAAATAGGAAAAAAAATTAACAGCAGTTAAGAGGGGAATCCTCTTTATTTATATATATATATATATATATATATATATATATATTATATGGAAGTTTGATCAACAAAAATAATAGTTTTCCTTTTTGCCAATTTTAGTTTTATACATTATGTTTTTCTATTACTTATTTTTAAACATTGATAGTAGATTAAAATATATTATTTGATGCAAGAATTACCTTAAATTTCATAATTCAACTTTAATTGAGTGATATACTTTAATTTATTTAACATAAATTATTGATACAGTGTTTACATACATTTTGAATAAACACTGGTGAGAACTTTAAATATGTGTTTCTTTTTTTTCTTATTTTATGTAGATTCACGTCTTTTTTACTATTTTATTTATTTTATATGTATGTTAGGAGGTATGGTTATATGATTATTTTGTAATAATCAATTATTTACAACAAAGGAAGCAAACAAAAAAAAAGTACTATATTCAATAATAATATAGTATAAAGTGGTGTTTGTATCTTTGATTTTTTTTTACTGTAAAATAAGCATTAATGTCACTAAAATGCACTTAATTTATATAATTTTTCAAAATAGGATGATAGGTAGGTAGATACACATAATACCTATGATTTCTTTATTCAAATACATGAAATCCTTTAAATTATTTCAAATA
Organism: Phaseolus vulgaris; assembly: GCF_051622355.1. Classification (NCBI taxonomy): domain Eukaryota; kingdom Viridiplantae; phylum Streptophyta; class Magnoliopsida; order Fabales; family Fabaceae; genus Phaseolus; species Phaseolus vulgaris. The sequence continues at coordinate 31,642,789 of NC_143500.1, read as the reverse complement.
GGTAAAATCCTTTCAAAGCTGTGATAACCTTAGAAATTAATAAACACTAACAAAATTATTAAATAACAACTAACTTTTTTAGATAAAAAACAATTAAATAATATATTAACTAAATTAGATATTTATACAAAATTATTTGTATTTAAAGTGATTTTTATTATTAATAAAAAATTATAAAATAATTTTTAAATCGCTAGATTTTAGTTATTAATGTTTTAGATTCTAAGATTAATAAAAACTAATTTAGAATATAAAGTAGTATATTTTTTTTATCAGCAAGAATATAAAATAGTAAGTAACTAAAATCTTGGTAGTCAATGATTATAAATACTAATTTAAAAACTATTTTATAAATTTTTTATTAATAATACAAACTACATTAGATACCAATATATTTTTTAATTTATAAAATAGTTTTTAATTTAATTAAATAATATTTAATTGTTTTGTTCTGTATAATTAGTTTTTATTTAATTATTTTCTTTTGTAGTGAAGTGATAGAAAAATAACCAATAAAAAGTAGTTTTAAGTGTTTTTAGAATATAATTAAAGCAAAACTAAACTCCTTATTATAAAGATATTTTTATATAAATTGTGATAACCTTAGAGATAACATAATAATATATTAAAAACATAAATAAAATAGTAGAAAGGATAGACTTTATATTTTAGTAATTATTAGTTAATTTATTAGTAATAACTTATTTATACAATATATTTAAAAATACTGGGGATAAGGTTACTTATGCTTTCATATTTATAAATCTTTTACAATTTAAAAAATTACAAAATTTCTACCGCAAAAGTCTTCTTTAAAAAAGTCTTTAAGAAATCATTAGCCCAATCTTTTCAAAGAAATTATATTTTCATCATCTTTAACATTACACACATTCATGAAGTTTTAAACATATTATAGTTATAACTTTTAATAAGGAAACCATTAATAATAATAAAAAATAGATCCAAGTGTAACTTAAAAAATAAATTAAAAGAATGTAATTACAAACTCTAATAATTTAGAGAATACACCAAAACTGATTTTTAATAATTTTATTAAATTATAAAAAAATTGTAGCAAAAGAACATAAAAATATTATTAATAAATTGGTTAAGGGTTGAATGAATTGAAAGATAGATGTTTTGGATGGATCCTTGGGTGGGAGACCACAAAGGAGGAAGAGATAGGTAGTGATTGCAAATTAGTGAAATTGGTTAGAGGCACAGTTATATGTCACATGCTCACCATTAATAATTTTATGCTTTCTTGACCCCACCCTCTTTCATTAATCATTACTATGCTTAATAATTTGTTTTGTTTTGTCCCATCATACTTAATAAACACACATGTGGAGATATCTAAACCTATATTCTTCTTTCAAAACTAGTAGTTAAACACATAGGTTATAATTTTATTCCAAGTTCAAATTGTTTGGATATTTTTCCAATTTCATATTTGACCAAAATCATTTTTCATTATATCTTATTTATCTTTTAATTTACATAGACAAATTTAAGATAACCTCTTTATGAATATTTGGAGAAAAAATATCAAACATATTTAACATTAATTACACATATAAACAATATAAGATTTTAAATATCATTTTCAATCTAAAATATTTAAGTAGTAAAATTATAATTATTTTTGTACCATACAACATCGTGACTTCTTGATAAAGATCACTAATTGAGTACTTTTGAATTGACGTGGTCGACATGATTTTCATAGAACTAACAAATGCTCCTTAATACAATATGATTAATGTAATCATAGTACGAAATGTTACCTTAATTCTGAGATTAACTTGACAACATGTCCTAATCTAGACTTAGTATCAGGTTCATCACGATCTTATAAATGTGCACATCAACTAAGAAAAATATATACACTAAACAATATTTATTACTTTCATTTACCTTATACTAAGCTCTAACTTAGACATCGAAATACTTTTTTTAGGAAATCACACCCTCACCGACCGAAGATCATTAGAACGTGACAAGACAAAGGAAGTATTAACACCTTCCCAAACTTTTTAAGAACAATTTTATTATTATTTTTCTCAATTTAAAAAAAAACTTTTAACTTATACTTAAATTCTTATAAATTATAAAAACTTACTTACCATATTCATAAAAAAATATAAATTCTCCTTTAAAATGTAAACATGTGTTATTCTAAAAATTACATTACAATAAAATCATTAAATAAAAATCAATTGGTAGTAAAATCATTAAGTTTTTTTTTTTAATTTTCATTAATTAATTTCCTATCTTCATTTGTTTGTGAAATAAAGATCTTTATGAAGTCTTCATTAATATTGAATTGTAGTGCAATAAACAATCGAGGGGTACGAGTGTGATTATTATATAATGCAATGGATGACTACCATTGTAGAGCTAACATTGACAAAGGTTTAGACGAGATAATCACGTTTAATTAATTCTTTACATACAATAATTTATACTTATTCTATATTGCAATATTTTATGGATTTGTCACCACTCAATTCCAAATCAATGAATTACGTGAGGAACGCTTGGACAACATTCTGCAACTCTAAGATAGATGATGATATTTGTTTACATTAAGTATTAGTTTGTATGTGCATTTAGTGTACTGACCTTTTCATGTGCTTTTAGTGTAAAAAACCGCACTTTAAATAATTAGTTTGTAATTTCATTTAATGTGGTAATATTCTATTGTTTTATGAGTATTTTATAGTATTTATATGTTTCAGTGTCTTATTTGTGCATCTGACTCGGGTTTAATAAATTACAGATGAACAAAGAGGAGGAAATGAATTAAACAAATTGAAGTAAAAAAAATTGTAATATAGATGATGATTCAAACAAAATCCATAGTCTATATAACCATATAGACGACTATTATAGCAATCATCATCTATACAGTTCTGTAATTATTTTTTAATTTGTCACACACTTGACGACGATTATAGAAAAAATCATCGTATATATAATTTTTACTTCTTTATAATAATGTCAACCATAGATATAAAGTATGGTCTTCTAAAAACATAATCTAAAAGTATAAATATAGGCAATGATTATATCCTAAAATCATCGTCTATGTCAAATTTATAGATGACAGCTTAAGTCGTCATGTATAACATGTATATATAGACGATAGTTCCATAGACAATGATTTTAAATACGTTATTATATATTTAAAAACCATAATGAATTAAATTTTTATAAGTATTATCAGCTAGTTTACTAAATATTTCCTATTTAATGACATAACCTATGAGTCCATAGTTTATAAACTACAAATTTATCAGCAGCTAACAATTAATTAAAAAAAATTGTCGTAAAAAAGTCATTCTGTCATAAAATCAAAAAAATTTACTTTCTATAAAAAAAAATAAAAAGAGTTACACAGAGACGAAAAGAAATGGAGAAACAGTAAACATAATATTTTACAAGTTAGCTATTCAATTATTTTATAAACATTTTAATAAATAAATATGTATTTATGTTATAAAATTAATTACATCATACATATTTTAATAATATTATTTAACACTATTTATTGATTATTTGTTATTATTGTAATAAAAAAAATACTAATAAAATAATTATTTGATTTGAGTTACACATAATTGAGTATTTAACGGAACATTATTAAATTTGGTTCTTTATTTTTTTTTATAGAAAGTAAAGAGTATCTTGTATTTCTTAAATTTTGATGTTTTTGAAGTCCTTTTCAAATCTGTTAATATGCATTTAGTGGTTACGTCTCCTACTGTCAATAAAGTTGCTAAGCTTTGGTGTTTGTTGGTTCTTAATTTGGTTTGAAATTTCTTGGTAAATAAACAGTTTATTTTTGTAACTTGTCATTTGCATGAAAAGTGTTTTAGGGTATTTATGGTGCTAACACATACGTGGCTAGATGCTTTTTGTGGAGGGATCTTAGTTCCTTCACAGGGCCTTGGTGTATTATGGGAGATTTTAATGTTGTGCTATCGGCAGATGACTGTAAAGGGGGGGGGGGGTGGTTGGCTCCTAATCAGGTTTATTGTAATGAATTCCTTGATTGGATTAATTCTAATGATCTTTCTTGTATGCCTTTTACTGGTACTTGTTATACTTGGTGTAATTGAAAGAGAGGGTTGCATAGAATTCATAGAAGACTGGATAGAGAATTATGTAACGGGGTGCGCTTGGATGAATGAGATTTTTGTACTTATTAGGTTCTTGTTTAAAATTGTTCTGATCATTCTCATATACTTGCTAGTAATTCTTTTAGGAAGGTTAACAATTTTCGTTTCTTTTCTATGTGGCTTCAAGACAAAACATGTATGAAGCTTATTCATGATTCTTTGGATAATAAGGTTGTTGGGTGTCCTATGTTTATTTTGCAACATAAGTTAAAAAGGTTGAAAATTGAGCTCCGTGAGTGGAATAGAAATTCTTTTGGTAATGTTCACAATGCAGTTCTTCTTAAGCAGACTCTCCTCCTTGGTATTCAACAAACCTTAGAGACTGCTAGTATGTCTAATATTGATGGGCTTCTCTATCAAGAAATGATCACTAAGGAGGAGCTTGATCAGACTCTTCACTATCAGTATTTGTTATGGAAAGAAAGGGCTAAAATGCTTTGGTTTAAAGATGGAGATAGAAATACTGCGTTTTTCCATGTTGTGGTCAAGAGGAGAAATAATTCTAGTGGGATTCATCGTCTAGAGATTGATAAAGTGGTTATTGAGGATCCTAAACTCATTGAGGAACATATTTTGGACTTTTATAAAACTCTTTATGCTGAGTCTATTTCTCATGTGCAGGATATATGCAATATGGAAGATTTTATTGGTACTTATATTCCTAAGTTGGTCTCCGCTAAGGAGAATATGATGTTGATTAAATGTCCTGATTTTTTTGGAAATCAAGAATGTTGTTTTTAACCTTAATGGTAATAGTGTTGTTGATACTGATGGTTTTGGTGGTGTTTTTTGTCATTCTTGTTGGGAAATTATTGGGACAGATGTTTGCAATGTTGTCCAATAGTTTTTTAAACAAAATTGAGTTCTCCTTGGAATGAACAGTAATGTGGTATCTCTTATTCATAAGATTCAGGGTGCTGGAAACATTAAAGATTATAGGTCAATTGTTGTTGCTAATTTTAAATTTTAAATTATTTCCAAGATTTTGGCCGATCGACTTGCTCTTGTGGCTGCTAGAATTATTTCTCCTAAACAGTATGAGTTTGTGCAGGGCAGACAGATTAAGGATTGTATTGGTATTGCTTTTGAAGCTATTAACTTGCTTTCTAAAAAGGTTCATGGAGGTAATGTGGCTTACAAAGTTGATATTCACAAAACTTTTGACACTCTGAGTTGGAAGCTTTTACTACTACTTTTGTCACACTTTGGTTTTCACCCATCGTTTGTCGATTGGATTAGTACTATTCTTCGTTCAACTATGTTTTCTATCAAAATAAATGGTTGTTTGGTGGGTTTTTTTCCTTATAGTAGAGGTGTTAGACAAGGTGATCCTTTGTTTCCTCTACTTTTCTGTCTTGCCGAGGAAGTTCTTAGTAGATGTCTCTCAAAGCTTGTGAATGATAAGAAGATACTACATATGACTAGTTCGCAAGGTTTTCTCATCCGCTCTCATATTTTATATGCGAATGACGTTTTTTTTTTGTAGGGTAGATAATAAGTCTCTTAGAAATTTGAGTATTTTTCTTAAAACATATGGTGATTTCTCGGGTCAATATGTTAATAATTCTAATAGTAGTTTTTTCACCATGAATAATTCTGCAAGATTTGTCACCAAAATTCAGCGTATTATTTCTTGTAGTCATGGTTGTTTGCCTTTCACTTATTTAGGAGTGTCTATCTTTGTTGGTGCTCCAAGGGGTCGTTTTCTTCAACCTTTGGATGATAAAGTCAAATTGAAGCTTGCTTCTTGGAAAGGTAAATCTCTTAGCATGATGGGTCGAGTTCAGTTGGTCAATATGGTGATTATGGATCTTCTACCTTATAGTTTTAATTTGTATAAATAGCATGTTTATCTTCTTAAGAAAATTGAGCAGTGGTGTCGAAATTTTATCTAGACTGGTGATATTCTGAAAAAAAAGATATAGCTATTGTTAATTGGGTTACGATTTGTTCTCCCCTTGAGAATGGAGGTTTGAAAATTATTAACCTTCACCATGAAAATAATGCATATCTACTTAAGCTTGCTTGGAACTTTGCTTATAGCAACACGCCTTGGTCTTTGCTCTTGAAAGCAAGGGTTCTTAAATCAAAATACGAGTTTCGAATGGTTTATAGATCCTCATCTCTTTGGCCTGAAATTAAGTAGTTTTATTCTACTATACTTGATTATACTTCTTGGACTATTGGTATAGGTTCTTTTATTAATTTCTGGAATGATAAATGGTGTGGTACTACTTCTTTAGCGAATATTGTAGGATTATCTTATGGTGCTAGCATTTCAGATACAATCTCTCAGTTTTGGACAAGTGGTGATTGGAATATTTCATTGTCTTTACAGCAGAGGCCCTCATCTTTTTAGTCATATCATGGTTAGGGCGGAACAGGATATTCCCAATTGGATTCTAGATGAGTCTGGTCGTTTCACTCTTAAATCGACTAGGACTTTTTTCTTGGATCCAAGAGTTCCCTGTGGTTGGGGTAAATTTATTTGGTCTTCATATCTTCCGCCTTCCAAAATTCTTGTCCTTTGGAAAGTTTTTCATGGATGACTTCCTACAGATCAGCATATTCAAAATAAAGGTCTACATGTTTGTTCTATGTGTACGTTTTGTGAAAAGCACGAGGAATCTACTCAGGATTTATTTTTTTGAATGTTCTAATGCTTTGCATATTTAGAGTTGGATTCGACTGATTTTTCCTACTTCCCAGTTCTCTAATAAGGATGATCTTCTCTCTTTTATTAAGAGTGATGATAGTCCTTTGGTTAAATTGATTAAGCTTGTTGTGATAACTTTTACTATTTAGATGATATGGCGTATGAGGAATTATACTCGTTTTCAGAATAAGATTGAGGTTTCTAGGGCTATTTTGGTTATTAAAGATTTAACTCGTCTAGTGGAAAATTCGTCTAAAGCTTCAATGAAGAATGATATGTCGGATTTCAACGTGATCAAGTTTTTTTATATTAATACTCGTACTAGTAAAGTTCTTCGTCCTCTTCCTGTTAGATGGGAGTTTCCTTCACCAGGCTGGGTTAAAATTAATACTGTTGAGGGTGCTAGGGGATATCCTGGTCTTGCTACTTGTGGAGGTATTTTCCGTGGGAGTATGAGGGAGTTTATTGGAGCTTTCTCTGCATTTCTTGAAGTTCAGACTGCTCTGGTTCCCGAGTTTTATGGGTTATACATGCTATGGAGGAAGCTCAAAAGATGGGGCTTACTAATGTCTGACTGGAATGTGATTCTGTTTTGGTTTGTATTGTGTTTACTGTTAGGACTAATGTTTCTTGGGAATAGATATAGTCTACCTATGTATCGTTTTTGTTAACATATGGGTTTTGGTCTAGTCCCCCCATATTTTTGTATTCTCTTTTTTTTTTCTTTTTTTAATAATATTTTTTTTCATGTGATGGCAAATGATTGTTGTTACTTGAGGTGTCAGCATAGCTGAGATGTCAAGTAGCATAGTGGTGCCTAACATGAAAGCTTTTATTTTAAAAAAATAAAATTAATAAGAACTTAATTATATAAAAAAAATTATAATTATAATTACATAGTAATATATTATTGTCTAGAAATGAAAAAATCATTTCTGCAATAAAAATTTTGTTATTACATTTCTGCAATATAATTACATTTAACAACTAATTATTAGTTATTTATCAAACAATTATAATCCAATAAGCTATGTTATTATCTTAAAACTTATAAGCTAAAATTTTATTAATAAGAAACTAATTTCTTCACTATTAATTTATAAATTATTTTTTTCAAATATTTTTTATATGAAAAAATATCATAAAAAATCATTTTACTTACGTGCACAAAATTAAAAAAGAAAAACAGATCACATAAAGGGCAGGAGAAATGGAGAGGAAGTGAATATAATATACCAAAAATTAACATATTTAATTATATTATAAATATTTTAATAAAAATGTGTATTTATGTTATAAAATTAATTATGTCATAAATATTTGAATAATACTTATTATTTTTACCATTATTTTAATTATTATTATTATTACTATACTGAAAAATATAAATAATAACAAAATATATATAACATAAATATACGTAGCATAATTATTTTTTTGAGTTACACCATAATAAATTATTTAACAGATACATTATTAAATTTGGTTCTTCATATTTTTTATAGAAAGTAAATACTATATTGTATTCCTTATAATTTGAGTTTTGCATGCTTATAAACAAACAAATGGATACCAACTACTTTATTAACATATTTGGGCCTCTTTCTTCTTCAATCAAACTAACTGTTTGTATTGCATTAATTTAGCTATAACATTGTTATTACTTTATGACATATTCCATTAAGTCACATTACATCATATCATATCATAGTTAAAGTATACATCATATCTCAATTATATAGATTATATTAAAAAAAATACTAAAATCAACAAAAAAACATTAAAAATCTAAACGAACCCATATTTATTATAGAAAAATATATTTAAACAAAAAATGTAATTTTAATAAGACTAGTGAATAAATTTTCCATTTTAGTTTTACAAGTTATTATGTAAAAAAAATTATATTTATTTCCTTATAATTTTTAAAATTTAGTATACTTTCGCTTAATTTTAAAAATTTAACAGGAAGCTTCGTATAATGTCCACTACTAAATGAAAAAAAAAATGATATAATTTTCTTTGTGGAAATCACTCTTAGATGCCATCATCATTACTAGTATTTAGGTGGTTCTATTTTGGAACTCAACTTCAAATCTACTTCTGAATGATGGTCTCACTCTACGCTCCGAGGGTTGGTATTTTAGTTTCTTACTAAAAGTGTTGAATAAAGTGTGTGCTCGAGAGTAGGACCTATAATATACAATTATGAATAATGCTTTAAAACAAAGTAAGGTTATCTTGTTGTTAAATAAAGATAAAGTGATATTGTCTTGACATAAAAATGCAATTTATTTCAAACTCTTACAAATACAAATCAATGTCATTGTTAACACACACACAAAAAATACTATGTTCCATTACTCCAGCCAAATAGTCATTGATTTGAGTAGAATGTGATAATTTAATGCTTGTTAAAATATTCATGATGTTTACGGTGATAATATAATCTCAAATCTTCATTAACATATAAATTAGGAATGATAAAAGTTGGATCGGGTTTGATGGAGTGGTCCTTCAACCCGTCATCATTTAGGTGAGACAGATCCATCTTTTAAACTCGTTAGTTTGTATTGATCTGATCTGTTTAACCTGCCAACTCAACGAGTCACAAACGGAATGATGCGAGCTAGCATATCAGCTCGTCCTTCTTTACTTTTGACACTTTTGAAAAGGAATATCCTGCTTTTGGATTTAAAATTAGTTGTGGTGAATGTTTTATATAAAAAAATTATTTACATTAATTTTTTTATACATAATTTGATTTATTAAAGTACAATTGATATTTACTTATTTTGTCAGACATTAAACATTCTTTGATTAAAATATTAAAGTTTGATTCAATTTTATTGTTTTTCCTAATCCAAAAAATATATCAATTATTACAACCAAATAAATAGATAAAAAAACAAAAAAATTGAAAAGTTACAGATAGCCCACCAACCCATTAACCCACCTATAATAAATAAGACAAGTTATCAATTTCAGTCCATATAACCTTGATGGATACCCGTCTCACTCGCTTTTGTAAAATCAATGACATCCCTAATCCTTAAAAAAATATTGTTCATGTAGCATATTTGAGTTTGATCATGGTCAACGATCTTATGTTAAATGGTTGACCATTAAATTTACTAGCACATATTTTTTCTTTGGTGTCATGGGAGCAACATTAAACGATCTAGGTCTATTTATTTGGGTGGCAAAAACATAAAAGATTCAAAATGCTATGATTTTGGGCATTATAAATGGAAGTATCCCTTCTTGTTTTACTTTACTGTTCTTATAAAATACCACTATCACATTATTAAAGCTTACGAGGGAATACCCTCAGGATTCACTTGAGCCGAAGAAAATTTATGGAGGTGTAAGAAGCGCTAAGCTCACAAGGAAAGGACAACAACAACACAAAGGGAATCGATTTTATTTTATTTTACTTTGTTATTACTTATTCATCCTTTCCTTCCCTTTCATATGATAATAACATTTGCGTTGGAAGTTGGTGACACGAGTTTCGTTAAGGAAACGCGAGATTGATTAGTGAGTGACCATTGCCGTTCGCTTTGAAAATGGTCATACTTTTATGTTAGTGCTGGATGTGGACATGCAACAAAGACCTATTTCCATTTCTATCAGTTTTTTCTCAAGAATCCTTTCGGTTTTCTTCCTCTCTGTGTTACTATTTTTCAGAATCATCGATTGAATTGCCCTCCATAATCAGAAAAGCAGGATTCAACAGCCACATGGGGAGGTATTTTGGAAATGAATGCTACCCAAAAAAAGTGGCATGCAAAATTTTCAATATTTTTGGCGTGGTCCTCTCAGAAATAAACCCAACCAAGCCATTTTGCGATTCTATTAAGGGATGTGGGGTGGTGAGTGCTCCCACTGAAAACGATGAAACTGGAGCACTCGTGTGTCTTAATGGGTCTGAGGCACACAAAGAGAGAGAGGGGATGTTGGTGTAGGACTTTAAAGAAAGTGACATATTGAGTCCTTCACAGAGCATTGCCCCATCTAAAAGGGCATGTGAGGCTTTAAGCTGAGCATCTCAGAAAGGCACGCCTCGCCCAGATTCAAATTATTTTCCCCTTCTCACCAACTTTTATTTGGTAATGAGATCCATGGCTTGTTATTGGAAGGAGGGGGAAGAGAAATAGATGGTGTTAAAGGTTAGTGGGGTCGTGTAAGGTGTGGGCGACAGGTCACATGGCATGTTAGGCCATTCTGCTGTGTCCAATAAGCATGTTTTTTGGAGCTTTCGTGAAAAAAGTTTGGAGAAGTGGAGTTGGCCATTCAGTCCATTCAATTTCCTTGACACATTCACTTTAATTTCCCCACAGTATCATAAAGCCTTATTGCTGGATGCTCAGCTGAGATAAAGACCAATAAATTATGAAATAGTGTAGGAGAGAGTTAAAATACATTGCAAGCTTTGCCATTCAATAGTAGTAACCCCAAAGAAATATGCATCTCATTTCAATGGTTCTCCAGTATCCACCTAAGCACCCAATATACCATCTAACCAAATTACCAACACTAACTTCACTTCAAAACATTGTATGTAATTCAGATTGAAACAGAGTAGTTTTTTTTATTGCCCTACCTCGTACACCTTAACACCATTATTGTCCATCACCTTCTTGTTTCTCAAGGACAGTAAATTTTGCAACCAATTCCCCCCACCTTTTTACTGAGGACTTTTCCCCCCACCTGCAACTGGGCTTCTCAGCTCCAAACTTTTTTCTGTTTGTTTGACTTTTGGTCTTTCATTGGTGAATGTGTGGTGAAACGAAACGAACAGTAGGAGATTGTCTTAAATTGGAATGATAATTAATCCATTTGGTAGCAGAAACAAACAAGATTCACATAAATGTGTAACTAACGTTGGATTACAAGAAGCAAATGTGTTTGGTGATAGTTAAAAGGCGATGCTCACATTCTCCGAGAGTAAAGTGGGACAAAAGTAGAGATATAGATACATAGATAGATAGATAGATTGATATGTACTTAACATTAAGTAGAGAGAAAAGGAGGCAAATAATAGTAACACTTTAAAAAATGGACAGACACGTGAGAGATGTCATACATTATGAGGAAGAAGGAGGAGGAGGAGAAGAAGAAGAAGAAGCGGCGGAGAGAAGGTTAAAGAGAGCGTTCATGGCTCGAACCTGCATCTCAAGCGCGGGTATGTAATCGATTGCTTCTTCCAGAACAACCGGTAACGGTTCTTTTCGGCAACCGGGAACCAACCGTCCCAGGAACCTCACTTTCCTCTGCACACTCGTTCCACTCTTCCCCTCCAGCCGGTGAACGCTGACGCGAGCTCTCTTTGACCGGCTAGGGGGCGTCGTTGCCACTCTCTGTCTCTTGTGTTTGGTGAACTTGAGCTTGAGCCGGTTGGTGAGGATGGCTCGGCTCCAGCGCGTCCTCCCCTTGGCCGTCACGGCGAGAACTCTGTCGGCGGCTTCGCGCACGGCTTTGCCTTTTGGCGGCGCAGAGCCGAGGTTGACTCTGGCTAAGGCTTGGCGCAGCTTGGAGGAGTAGATTTGTTGCTGCGCTTGGGATTTCCACTTGGGCTGCTTCTCATCATCTCGTTCCTGTGCTTTCTTCTTCTTTCTTCTCTTCACATCACGTGACCGCTCCGTGCTCGCCGTTGTCGGGTTTGTGATCATTGACGATGCTGGTGCTGATGACGATGATGATGCCATCTGAAGAATGTTGAATTCTTAAAACGGTTCTCTCACAGAAAGAGATGAGAATGTTGAAAGAGAATTACAGAGTATGAGGGATTGGTGGAGGAGAAAGGTTGAGAAGTAGAACAGGAACGGGAAAACGAGAGAAGGGAACGGAACAGGGTGGGTGGGTGAGGTGTTCCGTTTGAGTGTTCCCTTGAGTTGAGTTGAAGGGAAGAGAGGGACGGTGGAGTAGAGATATAAAGGGATCACAATCGCGATGGAGAGAGACTGCCAAACCACGCGTCCTATTTTTTATTTATTTTAAAAAATAAAACAAATTCTCTTTTATTTACTTGGGCCGCTTAGGCTTACTGGACTGGGTTTAACTTTCGGCACTTCTCTCAATTCCGGCCCAGCCAGCCTGTAAAGCCTATTTTTTTTCCCAAATCAAAATTAAAAAATGCATATGTTGCTATCGTGTTTGTAAACTGGTGACGTTTCTCTGTTTACAAATTATTCAGTTTGTAATATTAGTTTTTATATTTTGTAAAATTCACAATTTTCATTTCTAAAATCTTTACGTTATTTTATTTTTAATTACTAGTAGTATACATCAGATTTCTCAAGTTCTTGTAGTTGAATAGGCAATTTTAATGTAATTAATTAGTCTAGTTATACGAATATATTTTTATTGGTTTTTTCATATAGCTTTCTCTTCTTTTTGTAAAATTTATTTTAATGTGTCTACATTTGTTTAGTTATGTTTTAATTACATAACTTTATATTCAACTTTGATGAATTTTTTTAATAATAGAACTAGAACAAAAGAACCTACCAAAAAGGATGAAAGGGTTCTAAATAAAAAAATGTATATATTCTCTTCATGAAATGTATACTGTAGGATTATGTGTATTGACAAAAGTAGGTACATATTTAATTGAAAATAGGATTTAAAAAATATAAAGTTGAGCATAAGTGAGTTAAGAAAGAAAAAAGTGAGTAAAAAAGTTGAGACATAAAAGTTGTGGTCAATGTTTTGGTTGGGAAAAGCTAATGGTGCTTGATAGAAGGCACTGAAAATAGATTTTGGAGCGCTTGATCATTTTTTTGACATATTTGGGATAAAAGCTCATGCCATTTGATCTCTAGCATGTCTATCTCATAGTTGAAGATAATAGCAGAAAAATCCAGCGAGGTTGAGAGCGAAAGGACCCTTCTTGAAGATGACAAAGGTGGTCCATTGAGACACTTTATGCACAACAGTGAGACATGCATATAAAAAGGAGCAAAGGGATTGTACCAAAGGGTGGGAAGAATTAGGAAATGTTTTGGATAAAAACTAGAGTTCATCATATTACTGAACATGTATTAGTTATGGTTTAATGTAAGTTTGAAAATGTAAATACTAAAGGTCCTAAGTTATTGATATGGAAGAAGCTAAGGAAAAGTATTGTTTGGCACATTGGAGGAGTGATGGAGTGCATGATAGGTAAGCATTGAGCAACTGGATCCGCATTGGATGGGTGCATGATGCTGGCTTTCCATTGAGCAACTATCTCTTTTCATTCCGTGCAATCATTGTTGAGTGTGTGTGTGTGTGAGTGTGGTCATCCATTATAACATTAACAATAAACAAAAGAGGGATGCATCATGCGGTGTAGTGTTTCTCTCCCACTTTTCCATCTCCAAATTCTTTTGTTTTTTGTTGCCAGAGGTTTTGGATTTTTATTCTTTTCTCACATTGTGTGTGTGGACACATTTTTATACTTACTTTACAATTTAATTCTCAATCATTCATATTTATCTGATCATACCAAGCATCATGTTTGCCCCCATTTTATTTTCCTATTCTCTCTTCTTTCATATCATAATGCTTTTGCAAATTTAAGGGCCCTTTGCTTTGTCCCTACTTCATTGGATCATGGCTCGGGACTCGAGGGATACCCAAAGACAACTTGATAAAATTGCCAATCCTAAGTGAAGGGTGAAAACTCAAAAGTAGTTTGTGTTTATAGTAATGCCAAGGCAATCATAAGCATACTGCTCCTAATTCTTGCTAAAATCATGGTACCATGTGTAATAGAGCAACTATATTTTGAAAACCTAAATCACCACAAGGCATTATGATGTGCCAGCGAGGTTGTCTCACTTCTGTGAGACACAATAAGAGACAGAGACCACCAAAGACAAAGGATAATAAAAACAACAACAAAGTAATTAGTGGAGGGTAGTCAAAGATTAATTACAAAATTGTTCATGGCTACATTTGCAATGAAACAAAAATTATATGCCCTGATGAAATCTATTTTCGATCATTATTTTTTGTATAGCTGTTTGACATTGTTTGGTTATGCGGATTCATTGTTTGGAAAATTCATAGTTGACTTGAGTATGACGTGTTTTAATTTGTTTGGTATTAAGGTGGCAACATTAGCAACTGATGTAATGATGACAAGAACACAACAAATAAACAAAATGAATATGCTTAACGATGAACCACCACAACCAAGTTCCAGAAGCGAGGAAGAAGCATTCCTAACAAGAAACAATGTACTTAGCTGGCAATGATGTTCCAAGAAGCTGACGTGTCATGGAAGCCACCTGGAAGACGTGCAGTTGCTTCGGCCAGTTAGAAATAAGTAGGATGACAGCAGAGATGAAGAAACACCAACAAAAGCTTGTCCACTGGATCCAAGGCCGAAAGCTGTCCTTGTACGTCAAAACTGGACCAACTTTTCTGGGCCCAAACAAAGAGTAATGGTGTATTACCAAACATGATTTAGTTGACAAAAAAAACTAAAGAAAGATGTTTCAAACAATAACATAAAAAGGAAACACTGATTTCAGTTTCGATTCTTGGAATGTCCAAAACAAACTCGCCCATTGCTTCAATGCACACGCAATAAAATAATAAATTAAGGTGTGTAAGTACCGCCAATTGACTCTAAAATGAAGTCACAAAACAAAAGAAAAAAACACTTCTAAGTTTGGCAAGTCAATTTTTTAAGTCACAGTCCAAAACGCCACCCCCGTATCATAGGCATTTTTGTACAAAAGTGGGTTAAATTAAAACACAATTCATTAAAATAATGTAAAAATAAAACCATTTACAAAAGAGGGTAGATTGCATGTGATTTGGTCTAAGAATATTTGTATTATCTTCTACTAGTTTACATTGTGGTTCTTTTGTTTTTAAGTATGTATATGTTTCTTTTGGAATTCGACTATAATACTTTTATTGTTTATTATATCTTGATAATCAATCCAGATTGTTAATTTGTTAATTATATAAATATATAATTGATGATATTTTTAAATCCAAATTGTATTAGATCATAAATGGTGATACTATTATATTTCACTAATTGATAGTAAAAATTAAAATATTTGTATTTAAAATATCTCCATAATTTACATTTTTTATTTATTTTTTATGTGGTGTCCTAGCTCAAAAATCATAACCTTATCAAGACTACTAATCATCGACTCTATTACTCACAACTCAACGTTAGAAAAAATATTATCCCACTTCACACTATGCATAGATAAAAGTATGAAAAGTTACATAGTTGAAGAAAATATAAGGATATTAAACTGCAATTAGACTTTAAACACAAACAAAATTGATTTTCCGATGCGTGAGCGATCATTGTCCGTAAGGACTTATCCTTGGTGTATTGCGCAAATTTCTCAGGATACAACAGGAACTTCCTGAAAATTTCTGAGAATCAGAACTAGCAGGTTACTCTTAAAAGAGTAAAAACTCAATAAACCCAGAAAAATAATTATAAAGTAAAAGAATAAATCAAGAGATAAAAAAAAGAAGATGAAAAGGCGAGTGAAGAGGAAAGGTGCACGGTGGTGGTGGGTTGAGGAAGATGAAGAAGGTGAGAGAGAGGTGTGTATTTTGAAGCAAATGCATGAGGTATTTATAGATGAAGAAAGTAAAAAATGTCGCATCTTCAAACCCTAGTTGAGCCATGACCAATGCGTGAGCGATCATTGTCCGTAAGGACTTATCCGTGGTGTATTGCGCAAATTTCTCAGGATACAACAGGAACTTCCTGAAAATTTTCGAGGACCAGAACTAGCAGGTTACTCTTAAAAGAGTAAAAACTCAATAAACCCAGAAAAATAATTATAAAGTAAAAGAATAAATCAAGAGAGAAAAAAAAGAAGATGAAAAGGCGAGTGAAGAGGAAAGGTGCACGGTGGTGGTGGGTTGAGGAAGGTGAAGAAGGTGAGAGAGAGGTGTGTATTTTGAAGCAAATGCATGAGGTATTTATAGATGGAGAAACCCAAAACTGCCGCATCTTCAAACCCTAGTTGAGCCATGACCGCTGTCGGAGATGGGGGAAGACCCACGGGAATGGAGGAACCAACCACCCACGTCTCTTGCACCGTTCTCAAGATTCCGCAAGACCAGCAGTGCGAAGACGTGAAGGTTCCTGGTCGTGTGGCCACGATTTGTGGGTGGAGGGGCAACAACGCGCGACAATCTCGGTAGATCCAGTCTCCGCTGCACTTCCGAGATCTCCTCCAACGGTAACGAAAATCGATAGGTTTTTCTCACACACTATGTTTTCCGTTTCTGCACACACTCTGTTTTTCATTTCGCAATATTTACGGTTTTATAACAATCCCCCCACATATTACAAAAGATAAAACATAGAAATAAAGAAAGAAAAAGATTATGGGTTCATCTAAGATGTAATGCATCAGATCTAGTATAACAAACTATATGAACCAGTCTTAGATTAATGAACTTAACACATAATGTAGTTGGTATAGCAAACTATATGAACTAAGACACTTAGTATGTGTTAGAGGTTTATCAATCACAATACACCCCCGCATTACTTGTTGTTATTGCTGTGTTGCACTACAAGGCCCTGCGCGTGCCCGGTATTCATAAGTGCTATAGAGATCTTGCCAAGATCTCATGCAAGTGGCCCCACTTGACAATCATATAGGTCATTTCATCAAGTGTATGTTGCAAATCATACACCACCCATAAGGGATATGATAATCATTAAAAACTTTGTAAATCGTTAAAACTCTTTTACCTCAGAATTTTAACCACAAAGTTTATCCTCTCGATAATGCAATATCTAGCACTTTCACACACACCATAGAAATGGACAAAGTTGATCTTAAATCAATATTAGTGCTAGTAGAACTAACAATTGAATTGTTTTTACCCATATGAACCTTATTCATGGGATCTCTAGTCACAAAGGTTGGGTTTCCATCACTTGTTTGTTTGCAAGTGGCTTAAGTCTCATTCCCCTCGATGTTTCTAAAATTAGTTTTCTCCTAGGGATTTTGTCAGAGGATCTGCAAATTCTGTTCTGACTTGACATAGTCAATAGAAATCGTTCCACTCTTTAAAAGGTGTTTCACTAAATTATGTCTCAGTTGTATACGTATGTTCTTTCCATTGAAAGTTTTATTTTTAGCTATAGCTATTGTCGATTGGCAATCACAATGCATTGATACAGATGGGGTTGGTTTAACAGAATGTTTGCTAAGAAGTTTTCCAACCACTCAGCTTCACTACCAGCCATCTCGAGAGCAACAAACTCAAATTTCATTGTTGATCTTGCAATAATGGTTTGCCTGGCTGATCTCCATGTAACTGCACCACCCCCAAGTGTAAATACATAACCACTAGTGGACTTTGTCTCATCTGAATCTGTCTCATCTGAATCAGAGATCCAGTTAGCATCACTATACCCTTTTAACACAGCGGTAAATCTACTATATTCAATGGCATAATCCATTGTACCTCTCAAGTATTTCATGAGTCTCACAAGTGCATCCTAATGATCCTGACTAGGACATTGAGTGTATCTACTCAGTCTACCTACTGCATAAGCAATATCTAGTCTAGAAAAGCTCATTAAATGCAATAAGCTCCCAATTACCTGGGCATACTGAGTTTGAGAATTAGGTTCTCCTATGTTCTTCTTTAATTTAGAGTTAGCATCATAAGGAGTGCTCACTAACTTAAATTCATAGTAACCAAACATCTTAAGAAGTTTTTCGGTGTATTTTTCTTGGGATAGTAATATACTACCTCCATTCCTTATAATTTTAACTCCTAGAATCACACTTGCTTCACCCATGTCTTTGATCTCAAACTTAGATCTAAGAAACAATTTTATTTTAAAAAAAAATATCATTGCATGTACCAAAAATTAGCATGTCATCCACATACAAACATATAATGGCACATTCACCATTTTCAAATCTAGAATACACACATTTATCATCATCATTGGTAGAAAAACCTTCACAAAGTAAAACATTATTAAGTTCTTTATGCCATTGTTTTGGTGCTTGTTTCAAACCATACAAAGATTTTAAAAGTTTGCATACTTTTTCCTTTTGACCTAGAACTACTCATCCTTTAGTTCACCATTCAGAAAGGTTGTTTTAACACCCATTTGGTAAATTACTAACTTATGGATAAATGTTAAGGCTAGCAACACATAAGTAGAGGAAATCCTAGTAACATGGCAAAAGTATCAAAGTAATCTATGTTATGTTTTTGAGTAAAACCTTTAGCTACTAATCTTGCCTTATATTTCTCTATAGATCCATCAAGATGGTACTTCTTCTTAAAGATCCACTTACAACCAATGAGTTTCGCTCCTTTAGGCATATCTACTAAGGTCCACGTATTATTTTTCTTAATTGAATCAAGCTCAGCTTTAATGGCCTTATCCCAATGTTTAGCATCAAAAGCACTAGTAGCTTCTAAAAAAACTTATTGAATCATTTTCAACTAGATAAGTGTAAAAGTCATATCCAAATGATGTTTTCTTTCTCTGTCTTTTACTTCTCCTAACATCCTCACTCATGGCATCACTAGCATTATATATAGGTTGTTCGAATGTACCACCACTCTTTAGAGGAAAGATATGTTCAAATAACTCAACATTTTTCGTCTCTACTATAGTGTTACGTTCAATTATATCACTATTAAGAACTAGAAACCTATAGGCAGCACTATGTTTCGCATATCCTAAGAACATGTAATCAGATGTTTTAGAGCCTGTTTTTCTTTTTCATAGGATCAGGTAACATCACTTTAGCTAAACACCCCCACACTCTTAGGTATTTCAGATTAGGTTGATAACTTTTCCACAACTCATAGGGTGTTTTACCAGTTTTTCTATGTGGTATCCTATTTTGCAAAAAACACGCGGTAAGGAGAGATTCACCCCACAAATTATCAGGAGCATTAGAACTAATAAGCATGACATTCATCATTTCTTTAAGAGTCCTATTTTTCCTTTCAGCTACTCTATTACATTCAGGTGAATATGGTGGGGTTACTTCATGAATAATACCTCCTTTAACACAATAATCATTAAATAAAACATATTCACCACCTCTATTTGATCTAATTCTTTTAATTTTCTTATTCAATTGATTTTCTACTTCCGCTTTATAAGTTAAGAACATGTCAAAAGCTTCATCCTTATGTTTAATTAAATACACTTTGGTGTATCTAGAAAAATCATCTATAAATGTTACAAAATAATTTTTACCACCTCTAGACATGGTTTGTTTTAAATCTACAAGATCGATATTAATTAAACTAAGAAGTTCAGTTTGACGTTCTACAAAGTGACATGTTTTCTTCATTATTTTAGATTCTACGCATATATCACATTTACTATTTTGTTTGTCATGCATGTAGATAAATCCTACTCGTTGCAATTTCATAACATACGAATAATTCACATGTCCTAATCTAACATGCCATATATCATACGAATCAACAATATAAGTAGAAGATTCAAATTCATTCATAACTTCATAAATGTTCAATCCAAAAAGACCTTGATCTCAATATCCCTTCCCCACAAAAATATTGTTTTTTATCATAACAATCTTGTCAAATTCAAGTGACACTTTAACCCTAACTTTTCTTAGCAATGCTACAGAGACCAAATTAACTCTAATCGATGGCACATGTAGCACATCACTCAAAGCCAGAGTTTTACCAAATGTGAGTTTTAGAAGAACTTTTCATTTTCCTAAGACAGGAGTTGTCATGGAGTCACCGAGGTAAACTTGTTCTCCTCCATCCCCCACACTTGTGTAGAAGGTAAACACATTTCTGTTTGCACAGATGTGCCTAGTAGCCTTAGAGTCTACCACCCATTTGCTCACATTTGTCACAAGATTTACTTGTGAAACGACTGCCACAATTGTATCTTCCTTTTCAGCTAGATTTGCCTTAAGGGGATAGTCGTTTTTGGCCATATGTCTGCACTGAGATGCATGATTACCAGACTTTCCACAAACAAAGAAATTACCTTTTTTTTCTTGAAAGTGGGGTTAGTTCTATTGGGACGAGAGAATTTATTATTATATTTCTTTTTGTGATCAGATTTTTTCTCGTACCTTTTTGGAGTTAGTTTGTTTTCTGCCACGTTTGCTTTGGCAGACAAAATTTTGGCCTTTGCAGCAGCGCACTCCTTCTTGTTTGTGTCTTCAATGATGATGCGGGTGATCATATATGATAGTGACATTTGTTTGTGTCTGAGCTTCAGTTGTTGTTTGTAATCCGTCCAAGATTGTAGAAGCTTTTCGATCAAGAGTTCGGACACGAATTCATTCAATAAGGTTATGCTTTTAGCTTTGATATCTTCAAGCAGCTTGTGATATTCGTTTATCTGGATTTTGATGTCTTTGCCTTCGATCATCTCCCAACGGTAGTAGTTTCTGATCACGAACCTTTGTCTATGATGTCTTCGATAGTGTATTTAAGGATAAGAGAATCCCAAATATCTTTTGCTTCCTTATAAGAAGTATAGACATCGAACAAATTGTTAGATAACACACTGAGTAAGGTGTGACAATATACCTTATTTGCATGGATCCAATCATCAACTTGTTTCGCAACCATGCTTGAGTCGGGTTTGGAAGTTGTAAGTGCAAAAGCAACTTCGTACATGTCCAATAGGGTGGACACGCATTCTTGCCAACGTCAGAAATTCTGACCGGTGAAGACTTCAATTTTCGAGACATATGGAAATGGTTTTGCATAAATGGTTTGCATTGCGGAAACAACATTTGACGTTTCCGGAGCAGCGTTGTTGTTGTTGTTCGTATTTTCAGCCATAAGTACTTACGATTGTAGTAAATGAGGCTTTAAACATGAACAAAATTGATTTCCCAAGGCATGAGCTATAACTGTTTGTAAGGACTTATCCGCAATGTATTGCGCAAGTCTCACAAGATAAAAGAGGAACTTCTCAAAAATTTCTAAGAATCAGAACTAGCAAGTTACTCTTAAAAGAGTAAAAACTCAATATACCCAAAAAAATAATTATAAAGTAAAAGAATAAATCAAGAGAGAGAAAGAAGAAAATGAAAAGGTGAGTGAAGAGGAAAGGTGCACAATGGTGGTGGGTTGAGGAAGATGAAGAAGGTGAGTGAGAGATGTGTATTCTAAAGCAAAGGGATGCGGTATTTATAAATGGAGAAACCCAAAACTGCCGCATCTTCAAACCCTAGTTGAGCCATGACCGCTGTCGGAGATGGGGGAAGACCCACGGGAATTGAGGAACCAACCACCCACGTTTCTTGCAACGTTCTCAAGATTCCGCATGACCAGCAGTGCGGAGGCGTGAAGGTTCCCGGTCATGCCACCACGATTCATGGGTGGATGGGCAACGACGTGCGATAATCTCGGTGCAGATCCAGTCTCTGCTGCACTTCTAAGATCTCCTCCAACAATAACAAAAATTACTAGAATTTTCTCACACTCTATTTTTAAGTTTTTGCACACACTCTATTTTTCATTTGGAAATCCAACTTAAACTTCAATTATAACCGTTACTAAAAGATAATATATATAATTTGGTCATCAAATATTACTTTGATTTATATTTGTGTTTTTTAGTTGTATTTAAAAAAGAGACATCTTCCATTTTTTCAATTAATTCATAAACAATATTCTTTAGTTAGCTTATATTTTTAATCGAGGTTATAAATATATACTGTAATATCTTGTTATGAGGCAAAGTTACCGAGTGAAATATAATTTTTCATGTTGTCGCCGAATTAGATGAGAGACTCTTTTGTGCAAACTATCATGTTTAGAAAATATTTTTTATACTATATAGAAGGATCATAGATAAATATTTTATTTTCTAAAGCACATCTATCCAACGTCAATAGTGTGATATTTTTATTTTGAAATATAAAATAATTTAAAATAAACCAACTACAAATATTATTATTTAATTAAGTGTTTCAAAAGATTTAAGAGTAACTAACCTTTATCATATGATAAATTGTTTTTTAATTTAACACCATAAGCACAAAATCCCATAATATGAATCACTATGTTTTTAAAAAAATATTATTTTATTCACTCAAATAATTATTCAAATAATATGATTTAGAGTAACATTTCAGAATTTAATTATTAGAAAATCAGATTACGTGATTGAATAAATATGATTCACAACTCGATTTTTAGACAACAGAATTTCCAGTCATTTTTTTTATTTAAAAATAAGGGAAGAAAAATTTAAAATAAAAAAGATTACCTTAAAAAACAAATATTTTGAATAAAATTGTAGAAAAATATATTTTAAAATTAAAAATTTAGAGAGGTAATTATACCAAGAAATAATATTTTATAAAAATAAATATATTAAAACAAATAATTTAGAAAAATAATTATATTAAAAAAAATTATTTAAAGATATTACAAAATTAAAAATAATTATTTTAAAAAATAATTATTTTAAGAACGAATTAATTGAAAAAAATTATAAAGAAAAAAAAAATTGGTATGAAATTAAATATTTAGAGAAGTGATTATTTAATTCTGTATTGAATTAAAAATATAATATTAATAACTATTTATTTATAAATAAAATGAAAATTAAGAAAATGTAAATGTAAATATAAAAATAAATCCTGTTAAAAAATATTATAAGCTAATTTTAAATTTTTTTTTAATCATACACATAATTATTAAAATAAATAATTATGATAATAAGAATAGATAAAAAAAGACAAGGAATATTATTCTTCATAAATAAATTATTTTTATAAATTATTATTTTCTTTGAATAGTTATTTACGAAAAAATATTATATTTATAAATAGTTTAATTATTATATCTATTATTCACAAATCAATAATTTAAATCATATAAAACATTTTTCATTATATTTTAAAATTCTTTCTTTCCTTTTTTATCTATAAAACTTTCCAAATTTAAATTAGAAAGATAAGTTATTTAAAAATTTATAAATATTAACTATGGTAACAAAATTTTTTATTTACATAGTTTTAAAATTATTGATTTTTAAAATATATGCTTTAATAAATAATTCTTTTTCACAATAATTACTTTTTAGAAATTTAAATTATAATTTTTTTCTTTACTTTTAAATAAAGAAATTAAAATTTAGCTCTTGACCAAATTTAAACTTTCTTTTTGATAAAATTACATCCAATCATGTTCAGTGTCGCATGGTCTAAATCCTACTATTTTAGATAATTATTTAATATAAAAAAAATCAGAAAGTATATTTGGGCCAAACCGTAAGGCCCAAAACATCAAAGCAACCAGCACGCCCTGCAACCAATTCAATGATGATTGTTTCTTCCTGCACCTCCACAAGTTCTTCTGCTACCCCATACAAAATGTGAAAATATCTTTTTATCCTTCTTGTATCATTCCTATAGAGTAGTTTCCGGATTATGTAATCCGGACACACATTTGAAAAAAGACTTTCAAATTATATAATATGGAAGCTAAAAAAGACTTTCGGATTAAATAATCCGAAAACTAATCATGCATCTGAAAAGAGGTTTATGAATTATATAATCTGAAAACTAATTACGAATTTGAAAAAAGACTTCCGAATTACATAATCCAAAATATTACACAGAAATATTTTTGGAAATATGAAAATGCATGGTGAAAGAAGAATATATGACAGGAAGAAACAGCCTTCAAGGATCAGTCACCCTTGTTTCTGTCGCACTGTTTAAGCCACGTATCATGGTTATACAATTGAAATTTGAATCATTAATTATTTTTTAATTTTTTTAATTGTGAATTAAACTTTATTATTATGAATAATAAAATACATAATAAATATAATATAATATATTTTTAAATTAAAATAAATAATATGAATAAATGTTGAATTTATAATATAAAACAGAAATTTAAATAATTATTATAAAAAATAAAAAACAATGTAAATAATTTTTATTTTAAAATACAGTTTTAAAAAAAAATATTAAATAATAAAATAAAAAATTATTGAAATAATTTTATATAAAAAATAGAAAGAAAAAAACATAAATTTAAATAATTATTTATAAAAAAATGAAAATAAGAGTTTTTATTGTAAAAAACAGTTTTTAAGATAAAATAAAATAAAAAAGTATCAGCAGTTTTTGAAAGAGGATTAACTTTTTTAAGAGGTTCTTCAGCTCATTTAAAGAATAATTCACTGAAAAATGGTAGGTGTAGTTTATTTCAAATATTAAAACCTCAACCAATAACTTTACCAAATAATTTTTTGTCTTTCAACCTTATCACAAAATTTTACAAATCTTCTAAACCCCTCACTTTTCCCCTTTAATAGGTAAATTCAAATTTTCTTTATGAATTCATCACAAAAGGAAGAAAATACCTATTTTCTCCAAGTGAATTGTTGTCTAGAGGGTCACAAACATCTCAATATACAACCTCCAAAGGCTTCTTTGCTCTTTGAAATCCAGAGTTTTTGAAATTCTTTCTTAATTGTTTTCCAAATAGGCAACCTTCACATGTCTTATGACATAGGTTGATTGGTGGCAACCCTGTGACCATTTGTTTACTGCTTAGTCGATTCAAACTCTTGAAATTCAAATGGTCGAATTTGTAATGCCACAACAAATTGATGAAAAATGAAGGTTAGTCTTAAAAGTCTTATTTTTAGACAAAGGTGCCTTAAGAACTAACCTTGATTTTTTATCATAGATCTTGATGAAATTCTGCTCCATTGACATTTTGAATCCCTTTGCCAGTAGTTGGCCTAAACTGAGAAGATTATTCTTCATCAATGTAGTTAAAAACGCAAGTAAACTCGCAAAATCGTACGATGCAGCGAGTTCGGAGGCCAAAACGAGTTGAATCGGACGGTGGATCCACGCCGGAGCGAATTGTATCGCGTCGGCGTGGAGCTCGCTGGATCGCTGCATCGGAGACCGTCTCTAAGCTGCCTCGTACTGTAGTGCGGCATGTTGTTTGTCCTAAATTAAACCCTAAATTTTTTTAACCTAGCGTGGCCCAATGCGGCTAGTACGACCCAAATCATATTTTTGTAGAGTGAAGAGTGAACAATCAGAAACCCTAAAGAGAGAACAAACATCGCACCATAGAACTCCATCACTGCCGCTCGCGAATGCCATTGCCACCAGTTGCGAACACCACCGCCACCGGTTGCGACTTCACTGCTGCCTCTCACAAATGTCGTTGTTGTCGTCACGTTCTTCTCTTCTCTCTCATTCTCCATCACAGACACTATGTTATTTTTTTCTTCTCCAAGAGAGTGTCTTTTATTATGGCTTTATGAAACTAGTTAGTTGTTTTTTGTGGGAACAATTTATGTGAAGTTAGTTTTTTTTTTATGAACAATTTATGATTTTATGAACTGTTTTCAGTTGTGTTATGTATTTGAATATTATTTTTCATATGTTAGTAACTCTTACAAGTCGAGTTACGATCTTTTAGCTCCTTTCCGATCCTTGTACAAGTTACGAGTTTGACTACATTGTTCTTCATTGATAGCACGTATAGGACATCATTCATGCAATCAACTTTTCCATCTTTACAAGTAAATCTGACCTTGCCAATTCCTTCAACAGAGATCATACAATTATCTGCAAATCTCACACTATTTTTTACATTAGAATCAAAATCAATAATCCACTCTCTGTTGCCAGTCATATGATTGGAACAAACTGTGTCTAAGTACCAAAGCATCTTCATCCTAATTTGTAGTGGCCATCAATAACACTTATCTGAATCTTCTTTAGCTAGATGTGCTTCATCTTTCTTGGATAATTTATCAGTGTTGTTTTTGTGATAAGCTCCCCAACATTCAGCTGCAAAGTGACTATACTTGCCACAATTATGACACTGCAAATTTCTTTTATCGTGGAATTTCTTGGATCCATGATCTTGAATCCCTCTGTTAGCAACCAACTTCTGCTTCTGCACACTGTTTTGACTCTAGGTTTGATTGCTTGAGGCAGGCTAGTCACTTGATTGAACTTCTCTTGCTTTTCCTCTTCCTTTCTTTTTTCAGCCATTTAAAGAAAGACTTTCATAAAAATTCTTGTAGAATCGAGAATGAAGTTTTCATTTTGTACATGTCAATTCATGAATTAGTAACTGCATCCAATCTCCAAAAAATCCCAATTCTTTTGAATTTTTTTATCTTTTTGGAATGGAATAGTTACAGAATCCCCATGAATAGGACCAAACCTTATTCTGTGGTATTTACATAAGATTCCTCTTTCTCATTCTTAAGCAAGTCCCCGAGAGGGCTTAATTGATCCATGATTTATGTTTTGTTTTTCGTTTCTTTTTCGTTTGTTTCGATAGATATATTCATCAACCTTTGCCTTTGCTAGCAGTTTGAGCCTGAAAAACTTGTTATACTACATTTTCTTTACCTTTTCTTAGAACTAACCGTTGCTCACGTGCTTCAAGGGAATTTTGGAGTATTATACTGTCATTGCATCCAAATCCTTGGATTCTTCAATTGTCACGACAATGTGATCAAAGGCAAGAGTCAAAGTTCTCATAATCTTCTCAACCACATTTGAATTAGGCACCTGCCCATCACAGCCTCACATAGAATTTGCAATTGCTTGGATTTTACTAAAATAATCACACATTGATTCTTGATCAGTCATGGACAACAATTTAAATTGTCTTATGAGTGATTGCAATCTCACCTTCTTAACCCTGTCAGTATTTCCATATGTCTATTTCAGTATGTCCCAAATATGATTAGCAGATTTAGCTTTTGAGATTTTCTGAAAAATGACAGCTGAGACACATTGATGCAGCAACATCCGTGCCTTGCAGTCAATCTTTTTATTTTCTTTTAACTGCTTCTCATACTTTTTCTCTTGCTCCTCAGTTTCAAGCTTGGTTGAATCTTGAAACTCAATCTTGACAACTTCTTCCAATTCTTGAAAACCAATAATGACTTCCATCTCCACAACCTAATCATCATAATCCTTCCCATCAAATGCTGGAAAACTCCCTAGAATCATATTAATTGCAGCCATGACAGTTACCACCCGCAACAGTCAACTCCTCTCTTCTTGGGTTGTAATTATACAGATTCTCATGTGCTCCAACAGTGTTCCAGCAACACACTCCTCACACTATCTTTCGGGAACCACAGAAGTCTCCTCCCTATGCTATTGATACCACTTTGTGGAGAATTGATATGAATTGAAATTGTAAAATGTATTATTCATGAACTGCATTGAACAAAAGTGTACAACTATTTCAAACTAGAATAAAAGGAGAAACATTCTAAAAACATATTTAACTTATTCCAACCAAATTTATGAATAGATTATATATATATATATATATATATATATATATGATTATATATATATATATTGTATCCAAAATGCTAGCACCATCGAAGAACCTTGCAATATTTGCTAAAGAAGTAGTAGAACACCATTTATCATTCCATAAATTAATAAAAGTACCACTGAAGTGAAATAGTCCATTTATACATATTAAAGCTATAATCTAAAAATCCAGTAATCATCATATTGACCAACTGAATTTCTACCCATCATGCTAAGAGATTTACCTTTCCAAGATGCTAGCTTCAATTTGACTTTATCAGCCTAAGGTTGAAGAAATCGACACTTTGGAGCACCAACAACGATAGAAACTCCTAAAAAATTGAAAGGCAAACAACCATGACTACAATAAATAATACGTTGAATTTTGGTGAGAAATTTGGCCGAATTATCCATGGTGAAAAAACTACTTTTAGAGTTATTAACATATTGACCAAAAAAAATCACCATATGTTTTAAGAAAAATACTCAAATTTCTAAGAGACTTAATATTCCCTCTAAAAAAACAAATATGTCATCAACATATAAAATATGAGAGGGAGTGAGATAACCTAGCGGACTAGCCATATGTAAAATTTTCTTATCATTCACAAGCTTAGAGATATCTCTACTAAGAACTTCCTCTACAAGACAGAAAAGTAAAGGAGACAAAAGATCACCTTGTTTGACATCTTTACTGCAAGGAAAAAACCCCACCAAACTGCCTTTTATTATGATCTAAAGCATGGATGAACGGAGAATTGTACTAATCCAACCGAAAAACAAATGATGAAAATCAAAACGTGTCAAAACTAATAATAAGAACTTCCAACTCAAAGTGTCAAAGGCTTTGTGAATATCAGCTTTGTAAGCCATATTACCTGCTTTAACCTTTTTAGAAAGCATGTTAATAGCTTCAGAAGCAATACCAATGCAATCCTAAACCTGTCTACCATACACAAACCCATATTGATTAGGAGAAATGATTCTAGCAGCCACAAGTGTAAGCCTATCCGCCAATATCTTAAATTTAAAATTAGCAACAACAATTGACTTGTAATATTTATATCTTAGGAATAAGAGATACCACGTTATTGTTCATTCCAGAGATAACCCAATTTTGTTTAAAAAAATGTTGAACAACATTGCAAACATCTGTCCCAATAATGTCCCAACAAGAATGATATAAAACACCACCAAAATTATCAGAACTAGGAGCACTATTACCATTAAGATTAAAAACAACAGTCTTGATTTCCAAAAAATCAGAACATTTAACCAATATCATATTCTCCTAAGAGGAAACTAGCTCAAGAATACAAAAACTAATAAAATCTTCCATATTACTTGTATCTGAAACATTAGAAGTAGACTCAACATAAAATTTTTTATAAAAGTCCAAAATATGATCCTCAATGAATTTAGGATCCTCAGTAACCTCATTATCAATCCGTAGACAATGAATTCCACCTGTTATTCCTCCTTTTGACCACAACATGGAAAAAAGTTGTATTTCGATCTCCATCTTTGAACCATAACATCTTAGCCCTTTCTTTCCAAAACAAATATTGACAGTGAAGAGCATGATTAAGCTCCTCTTTAGCAATCTTTTCTTAACAGAAAAACCCATCAATATCAGAAAAATCAACAATCTCTAAGTTTTGTTGAATACCAAGGAGGAGACCTTGCTTAAGAAGAACTGCATTGTGAACATTACCAAAAGAATTTTTATTCCAGTCTCGGAGCTCAATTTTCAACATTTTTAACTTATGTTGCAAAATAAACATAGGACAACCAACAACCTTATTAGCCCAAGAATCATGAATAAGCTTTAGACATGAAGTATCTTGGAGCCACATAGAAAAGAAATGAAATTGCTAACCTTTCTCGAAGAATTACTAGCAAGAGTAACAAGAATATGGGAATGATCAAAACAATTTTTAACAAGAACCTCATAAGTACAAGAATCTCATTCATCCAGACACACTCCATTACATAAAGCCCTATCTAGTCTTCTATGAATTCTATGAACCCTTTCCTTCCATACACCAAGTATAATAAGATCCAGTAAAAGGCATATAACAAAGATCATTAGTATTAATCCAATCAAGAAATTCATTACAAAAAACCTAATTAGGAGCCACCACCCTTTACAGTCATTCGTCGAGAGCACAACATTAAAATCTCCGATAATACACCAAGGCCATGTATAGAAACTAAGATCCCTCCACAAAAATCGTCTAGCCAAGTATGTGTTAGCACCATAAACACATGCAAAGCTAAAACATTTATCATGCAGAAGACAAGTTACAGAAATAAATTGATCATTGACCAATAATTTTTTGACAAGATTAAAAACTGACAAACACTAAAGCTTAGTAGCTTTATTAAGAATATGAGACATAACCACCAAATGCATATTAACAGATTTGAAAAGGACGTCGAAAGCATCAATGTACGACATCATAGGTTCAATAAGAAAAACCAAGAGGGTTTTATGTAGTTTAAGTAAACTGATCAACATCTCCATAATTTTGTGGTTTACCAAATCCTCTAACATTCCAGAAAAATGAAAAGTCCTTCATTGTAACATTGTAGAGAGAATTGCCTTAGCAATTTTTTTGGATTTACCCGTCCCCTTAGGTGGTCTCCCTGGTTTTCTTTTAGTGCAAACTATTTCCTCCCCGGTATCACTGACATCCTCCTCCATCTTATTAGGATCAACCCAAAATCTTGAAACAACATCTATAGTTTCCAAACCATCAAGAAAGGAAAAGTGATTTTGTAGGACCAACAATAGTGTTTTAACATCCTCAAGAGATTTAAACTGTTGAGGGGAGGTATGAGGCGATGAAGATGGTACAATCACAATAGTAGAGACATCCACATGATGACCATCAATTGGAGTCTTAATTAGTGCTTTAGAAACTACAGGTGATTTAGCCATCCGAGGAGAGGTAGGACGTAACGGAGATGGTACAACCACAAGAGCAGAGACCTCCACATGATGATCATCAATAAGAGTCATAACTGAATGTGACTCTGAGCCCTTGACTTGCATAATAGCAAGTGAATTCTTTAACATCCCCAGTTTTGGGAAATTCAAAGTGGGAGTGGACAACCCGTGCCTGGATGGGGACCTATCATGATCTGAGGCATCCTTGAGAGAAGGTATATCTGCAAAATCATCCTCCTTTCCATTTGTTTTATCATAAGCAAAGTGACCCTAGAGTGACCTTGTATTAGCCCCACCATTAGCATCAATTTTCAATTTATCAGTGGGGCCTTCCATGAGCTTCGACTGTGGATCTTTTTTCCGATACTCCTTACGTTGTTTAGGAATTGTGATCCTCCCATGTTCCCGTTCATCAAAAGTTGTCTTTTGAGAAAGTTTATGTTGAGGCCCAGGAGCACGACCATGATTACGAATCACCCGACACTGATCAAGCTCATGCCCAATCATCTTACAGTGAGAGCAAAATGGAGGGAGCCATTCATATTCCACACCAAAGCTACAAAAGCAAAGTCTGAATGTTCATCCAAGAGGTGATCGGGAAGAGGGGACAACAGATCAATATCAACCACCACTCTAGCAAACATACCCCTATTCTTTCTCATAGTATGCTCATCCAAAGACAAAGGAGTACCAAGATCTCTGATGAAAGAAAATATTACCCTTGGTCTCCAATACTCCAAAGGCAAATTGTAGATTCTAACCCAGACCTGAGTTTTTGTACTCTTCATGGTAGCTGAAACAAAGTTTTTTGTATGGGCAAACAATCTCAAGAAACCAAGAAACCAGGAGATAACTTTAAGGAACTCATCCCGAAGACCCATCACATGTCTTCTAAAGAAGCGAACTCAAACTCATAGAAACCCTTCCCAAGAGAAATTGTTTTCCATGGTCCAAGAGCCTTCCACACCGACTGCAATTTTTTAGTTAAATCAGGTTTGTTAGAGGTTTATCACCCTTAGATAAAATAATTTAACTATAAAAGATAGATCTTATAATACTCAAGACCCGCCAAATAATCTGTCTCATTAATCGGACAACAATCATATCTCCCTTAATACAAGACATAGGTAACAAATAGGTAACTAAGACAAAGAAATGTCACATGTATTTTCAAAAGATAAGAAAAAAAATCTTTCTTTGACTAGACATATCATATACTTTCTTTGTATAGATATATCATATACTTTCTTTGTATAGATATGAGGTAACCGTAGAATCCTCCATCATTCCAAAAAGCTAACTAAACAACTCTTTGGAGGAGAGAGAACAAATAAAGTTGCCCGAACGTTCTGCACTAGGAACCGCTTTGAGAACGCAAACCCCACACTTCCACACCACAAGCTGCGCCGTTTGGAAAAGCAGCGTGCAGACCCAGCAACCCACGTTCACTGCACTTCTCCAGAACAACACCAAACCTGCCACGCCACTTCAGTACCAACCTGCACAGAACCGCAATCCGCCACCAGCCCAGGACGAAAACGATATCCGCGCACCAAACCCTCCACGAAACAGACCAAGAACCCCAAGAAACGGAACCCTAGCTGCCGCACACCACCACGAGCGGCACCACCCCCGTCACGCCTCCTCCTACGCTCGTCGCTGCCACACTAGAGCGCGACCCGCAATGCTGCACTTCCGATCGTCACCAATGCCGTGATCAGGTCGAAGCCAATGCGTTCATCCTAATAGACATCACCCTCTTCGCGTGTCAATTTAACAGAAAAAACTAGATTACATATTTTTAAAAGTCTTAGAACGATTTTTTTTAAAAAAAAAACTACCAGATAAAATTAATTATTAATTTTAATGTAAAAACAAAAAGGTAATTATATGAATTTCACAATGTCACATTAAAACCTTGAAACAGTTTTAGGTTTCTGAATTAGAGAGTTCAAAATCAGTTTCTCTGGAAATGTTAATTACACTTCCTTATGCACAATGAATATTTTTTATTCCCTAAATATTAGGTTAACATCGTAACAATTTTATTTTTCAGATTCCTCAAATAAATAATTATTTAATTTCAACTATGCATTTTCCTTATATCGTTAATTTTATCGATGTTTAATCAATTTCTAAAACTAGTGAAAAATTAAGTTATTAAGGAATTAATCATATTACCAATACAGTAATATACATAAACATAAGCTAGATTATTTTAAATATATAAATAACAAACTTTCATGATTTTAACTAAAGACTATTATATTATTTAATAGTTTATTACATGTTTGAACCTATTGAATATCATCTAAATTATATTTTGATAATTTCATTAATTTAAATTTATTTGAACACTTATTGATGTATTCTCTAAAACATGTGAAGATACAAATACTTTAACATTGTTGGAATTTTTTTAATTTTAAATATTTTTCGAAAAAGTTCTCCAAAAACACTTTTTTTTTAACTTCGACATGTTTTTTTTGGAAGTAACTACTTCACATATTTTTAGGAACAAAACCACGCAATATAAATATTACATCCAATTTTTTACAATTGGTTCTTGTACCATATAACTGCACACAATTTTAATAAAGACGAAAATTTTTTTAATGTATTATTTTTTATATTACGAATTTTCTTATTCAGAATGGACTTTTGATTTTTTTTCTGGATTTTTATATTGGAACACAAAAAGCTCTTCCGGATATATTTTTCCAGAATGTATTATTTTCTATTCTAAATTTTTATTTTCAGAATAAAAGTTATATTTGGAATTTTTTAAATTGTGTTGGATGTGGGTTGAAAAATGTTGGGTGTAGGAAGAATTTGCCCCAATTTTTTTACAAATTGGACCAACTTTTCTTGGCCCAAACAAAGTGTAATGGTGTAGTGTTGTTTCTTCCTGCATCACCATAACTTCTGGGACATGTTATAAATGAGGCAAAAAGACTATTTTATGCTTAAAAAATATATTTTAGATTTTATTATTTAGAAACATGTTTTTTTTATTTACACGTTCTTAATTGCAAAAGTGGTAACATATTTTTGAATCTAAAAATATTTCCCTAATTTTACAATCCAAAATAGATGTTTTTTTAAAAAAAAATATTTTAAAAATTACAGAATTTATAAATTATGTCAAAATTTATAAATATATTTTGGATACATAGAAAAAATGTAAAAAAAAAAAAACGAATAATAAAACACTAATATTTGCCTCAACTGCTGTTTATCACCAACAATCATCACGGACCACCACAAACAGTGAAAATCTCTTGAAAATGAAGAGGTTACTACACTTTCCACCCAATAAACGAAGAAAAATATATGTAAGTGTAGAAAGAATGTAGGGAGTTACAAGGAGAATTTGCCTACAAAATATGATTTAGTTGAACCAGAAAAATTGAAGAAAGATATTTCTAACAATAACATAAAAAGGAAACACTGATTTCAGTTCATTGGAATGTCACAAACCAAAACAAACTCCATTGCTTAAATGCACATGCAATAAAATAATAAATTAAGGTGTGTAAGTACCATACCAGGCCAATTCACTCTAAAATGAAGTCACAAATGCAAAATTATATCGAGGTAATTAGGAGAGGAAGATAACATCTTCATTCCATATCACTATTAATCTATATTTCTTAGAAACTATGAGGCTAATAACAATGTTAATATATATATACATATAAAATGAATAAAATTGTTTATGCGGTTTTTTGTTATAAAAAAAAATAGTAAAATATTTGTTTATAAAAGAATAAATAAATAATTTATAATAATTTTTTGTTAACTAGAGAAATATATTATATTTTTACAATTTTTTTATATTAATAGTTTTAAGTCTCTTTTATATTTATAAACAAATTACATAATCTTATAGTTAAAAATTACAAAATTGAATTTGCTATTATATTTAATAAATATTAATATATTTCAAATAAAAAAATTAGAACCAGTTTATTGGCTTTACCGAAAAGAGATATAATATTGACATGGACAAGTATACTTTTAGAAAATATCAATTTTTTTTTGTAAAAAAGTGACAATGTTAAAAATAATACTCACAGATGGGCCAGTGAGTCATATAACTTCATATATATTATGGCAATTTCTCCCTCCACCATATCAATTTCAGCATGCACCCAATCAGCTCTAGAAAATGACAAAAACACCCTTTCTTAAATGACAAAAATAATCTTACACAAAAATGGAAAAAATTATTTTTGAAACTTTTATCTGAAATATTTTGGATTTCAATTTTCGGAACATATTTTTGAATTCTGAATTTTTTTATCCAGAATGTATTTTTAGTTTTGTGTTCAGAATTTTTTTCCATAATATATTTTTTTATTTCTCAATTATAATTATTATTTTGAATTTTTAAATTTGGAATAAGGTTAGTTTTGGAAATTTAAAAAATTGATATGGTGGAGGTTAAAATTGATATGGTGCAGGAAGAATTTGCCATATATTATTTATTCTTAGTAGCCAACAAAAAATAGCCACAGTATAACCTGACCAATTTCTCTCTGCACCTTCATGCTTTCTTCCTCTATCTCCATAGACATGAAATGACAATTTTATCTTTTTTTTTCATCTTCTTCATTCACACTAGTCTTCTTATTTTACAATATTGTAAAATTCATAATACAAAATTGTATTTTCTTAATTCGAAAATACCTTATAAGTTATAGAATTTAAAATATAAATTTGTATTCTGAATTTTAAAATTTTAAATATATTTATAAATCCAAAAAGTACTTTTAAACTCTTGGACAACAAAATTTTTATTTCACATTTAAAATTCTAGAATTTGAATGTTTTAGAGATTATACAATTAAAAAATAAATAAAAATAAACAAATCCTGCACCTTATGCCCAAGGGTACTTTTGGAATTGAAAGATTTGAGGAGGTGCAAGAAGAAAATATGGAGGTGGAGGAAGAAGTTGCCTATAACCTTTAGAGTGTAGATCCAAATGCGACCCATAGTAATGAGCTTGATGCACACAGGTCAGCCCAACAAGTTAGAGAATTGGCGCCAAACGTTTCCCGCCAAAGGGAGGGACCCCACAAAAGAGCGGTTTGCTACCCCTGAATAAATTTACAAAGGAAAAGAAGAGAAGAAGAAGAAAGTGAGAGAGAAAGAAAAATGGAACCAGGAAACCCTTCGTCGCCGGATCCCGAATCGCCGACCTCTCCTTCCGTTGGTTTCAACACCGACCAGATTCCTCACACTCACACCAGCCGTGCCTCCGAGGACGACGAGGCTTCCGTTGACCTCGACATCGTACGAGACGATCTTGATGAACAACCCGTGGAAGAGGAAGATGGAGAGGATCTTTTCAACGACAATTTCATGGAGTGAGTCTCTTTCTTTTTTTCCTTCTCCTGCAACACTAATCATTTTCGTACTTACAACTTTTTGCTGCTTGGGTGAATGAACAGTGACTATCGGAGAATGGATGAGGCTGACCAGTTTGAATCGTTCGGACTGGATGACTCCTTGGAAGATGACAGAGACTTTGATCAGATCATCGAGGATCGAAGGGCCGCGGAGATTGAAATCGACGCACGTGAGGGGCGCGTTTCCAATCGCAGCAAGCTTCCCCAGCTTCTCCACGACCAAGGTAAATTGTCTGTAAATGGATGCAAATTGTTTGTGCTATACATTAAAGAGTTGAAGGGTCGCAAATTGATTGTCTGGATTGGACTTAACTTAGATTGTTATAAATGGGGCTAAAACAATTCCTTGTAATGAAAATAGTTTGAAACAATCCTTTGCTCCCCAAAATACATTTTCATCTGGCCATAAAAGGAAAAGCAAACTAATTTTTTATATCAAGAAAATTTATTGTATTACTCGTGACATTAATATTCGTTTGTATGAGCAGGAGTTGGAATGTGTCTTGATCAGCAAATGAATTTCCTCTTATTATTGGTGTATTGCACAAACTTTATAAATTGAGGGACTAAAATTACCCATTAGCTATAAGCCTTGTAAACTATTACTGTTAAACGGTGTTGATTATTGAATTTTCTATTTCAGATACAGATGATGATAGTCACAGGCCTTCTAAAAGGGCTCGAGCTGATTTTAGAGCTTCTTTACCAAGTGATGATGATCTGCAAAGTTCACCTGGAAGGTCAAGAGGTCACTCAAGAGAGGATGTTCCTATGACTGATCAAACCGAGGATGATAGAGATGATGTACAGTCTACTTTGATAAATATTCTTGAGTTTCACACCATTGGTTTTATTTCAATTAACATGTGTACATGGAATGTAGGATGAATTTGATGATGGGTATGAGATGTATCATGTTCAAGGAACACTTAGGGAGTGGGTTACAAGAGATGAAGTGCGCCGCTTTATAGCCAGGAAATTCAAGGACTTCTTACTTACGTATGTGAATCCGAAAAATGAACTCCGGGACAAGGAATATGTGTGGCTGATAAATGAGATGGTGTCAGGTAATATATTTTCTAAAGTGTTCATGCCTTATACTTGCGTTAGCGAGTAATGTCCTTTTTACGCAACTTGGTCATTGTGTCTATTATGCAGCTAGTAAATGCAGTTTAGAGATAGATTACAAACAATTTATCTATGTTCATCCCAACATCGCCATTTGGCTGGCTGATGCGCCTCAGTCTGTATTAGAAGTAATGGAAGATGTAACCAAAAGCGTTGTCTTTGAATTACATCCAAACTACAGAAATATTCACCAAAAGATTTATGTACGCATTACCAACTTGCCAGTTTATGATCAGATTCGAAATATAAGGTATAAAAACAAAATGATGTATTACTTCGTTCTCATATTGTGTTTTTCACTGGACGGAAATAACTTAAATTTGGCTTCGCTTTTGGGGCAGGCAAATCCACTTGAATACAATGATCCGAATTGGGGGAGTAGTAACTAGGCGCTCCGGAGTTTTCCCCCAGTTGCAGCAGGTTAAGTATGACTGTAACAAATGTGGGGCAATTTTGGGACCTTTTTTCCAGAATTCCTATTCTGAGGTGAAAGTTGGATCCTGTCCTGAGTGCCAATCGAAAGGACCATTCACTGTCAATATTGAACAGGTACACTTTTTCTGTCCAAATTAGAAAATGGATCTGAGAGTGAGAATGTCTAAATTAAATCTTTGGATGCACATATCCTGCGGAATACTGATCTTCATTTGGACTAAGCTAAATATTTAGTAAAGGGTTTTACATTGACATGTTGAAAAATAAGTTAACGCTCATTAAACTTGGCAGACAAAAGGATAACTAAGCTCTTTTTTCCTTTCTGTGCTTGTTTTAGACCATTTATAGGAATTTTCAGAAGCTTACCCTCCAAGAAAGTCCAGGAATAGTTCCTGCTGGTCGGCTTCCAAGATACAAGGAAGTGATATTATTGAATGATCTTATTGACTGCGCTCGCCCTGGCGAAGAGATTGTATCATCTTTTACCTAGACTCGTTACTTTTTTTGGTCTTGATTATTACAGGATGATTCTTATATTTTTTATGCCCTGTTTTTTCAGGAGGTCACTGGTGTTTATACCAATAATTTTGACTTATCACTAAACACAAAAAATGGGTTCCCAGTGTTTGCCACTGTTGTTGAGGCAAATTATGTTACGAAAAAGCAAGACCTCTTCTCTGCTTACAAACTTACACAGGAAGACATTGCAGAGATTGAAAATTTGTCCAAAGACCCTCGAATCGGAGAAAGGGTATGTACCTGAGTTTTTACTGGTGCTTCTTTTTCAATTGGAATATTGTTCCATAATGTGTTATCGATTGATTGAATTTCAGATTGTTAAGTCCATTGCTCCATCAATCTATGGTCACGATGACATTAAAACTGCAATCGCTTTAGCTATGTTTGGTGGCCAAGAAAAAAATGTCGAAGGAAAGCATCGGTTGCGAGGAGACATAAATGTTCTACTTCTTGGTGATCCAGGAACAGCGAAGTCTCAATTTCTCAAGTATAATTTTTCAATTTATTTTGTTGATATCTTTCAACTAGTAACTGTGATCAATAAATTAACATTTCAAAATATGCTGCAAGGTACGTTGAAAAAACGGGACAGAGAGCTGTATACACGACTGGCAAAGGGGCTTCTGCCGTGGGTTTAACAGCTGCTGTTCACATGGATCCAGTCACACGGGAGTGGACTCTTGAGGGAGGAGCCCTTGTTCTAGCCGACAGAGGAATTTGTCTTATTGATGAGTTTGACAAGATGAATGACCAAGATAGGTTAGGAAATAGACTTTAAAATTGCTTGAACTTTTTTAATTACATTATTAATCTGCACCCTCACGAACTATCCTTGACCTACTAAGTTTTGTATTTGTCACCAGGGTGAGTATCCACGAAGCCATGGAGCAGCAGAGTATAAGCATATCAAAAGCTGGAATTGTTACATCTCTTCAGGCACGCTGTTCTGTAATTGCTGCTGCAAATCCTGTTGGAGGAAGGTAAGCAAATATTTTAAGCTTGCTTCTATCTGTCTCCAAGTTGGTGCACTTCATCAGTGTCCCAGCTAAGGTGTCAATTTCTATCTCATACAGATTGAAAGATATTGGATGTACTACGAATATTGCGCGGTTTTGTTTCATTTTTCAAGCATCCAAACTTAGTATTAAATTTAGTTTTCTCACTTGCAGATATGATTCCTCCAAAACATTCTCTCAGAATGTTGAATTGACAGATCCTATTATTTCTCGTTTTGATGTTCTCTGCGTTGTGAAGGTTATATATTTAAATTCACCGCTTCTTTGTCTACCTCCTCGTTTGAACATATTTATTGAGGGCATTCTTTGTTTTACAGGATGTTGTTGATCCCGTCACTGATGAAATGCTTGCAACGTTTGTCGTTGACAGTCACTTCAAGTCGCAACCCAAAGGTGCTAACCGAGATGACAAGTCCTATAGTGAGTCCCAAGATGTCCATGAATCTGCTGTGCCAGCTGATCCAGAGGTCTTTACCAAGAACCTGCTGCGTTTAGTGATCTTTAAGGTAAACTTAGAGTATGACTTTTATGTCTTAACTTTTGAGAGTTGTTTGGCTTTCTTGCAGATACTTCCTCAAGATATGCTGAAGAAGTACATCACATATGCGAAGTTGAATATTTTTCCAAGGTTACAAGATGCCGATATGGATAAACTGTCTCATGTCTATGCTGAATTGCGGAGGGAATCTTCAGTAATACCCTATCTTAACTTTTTTCCCAAACTAGACTGTAGTTAATTGTTTGTATTGGATTCATTGACATGCTTCTCTTGTTTTCTTGTATAGCACGGACAAGGAGTCCCTATTGCTGTAAGGCACATTGAATCCATGATAAGGATGTCTGAAGCTCATGCGAGAATGCATCTCAGACAACATGTTACACAAGAGGATGTGGACATGGCAATTCGTGTTCTACTTGAATCATTCATTTCAACACAAAAGTTTGGGGTTCAGAAGGCTCTTCAAAAGGTATAAAAGAATATTCTTAACCTGTCTTGGAATTCTGTTAAATCCTGATATTCCGTGGCATAATATTTTCTAACAAATGATTTTTACTTTTTCCCTTTTCTTTTATATTCGTACTACTACCATTTTGCAATTATATTTCACTTTACGATTAATGGAATTTGTACTGGACAAATATGACCTTGAACCCTTCCCTTAAAATTGTGTTTGCTGTTCCCCAGAGCTTTAGAAAGTACATGACTTTCAAGAAGGACTATAATGAACTACTCCTTTATATTCTCCGGGAGCTTGTAAAGAATGCTCTGCATTTCGAAGAAATTGTCACTGGGTCTACTTCAGGGATAACTTATGTAGATGTTAAAGTAGATGATCTGTCCAACAAGGTAAAGAACATTTTGTCCCTTGAGTTTGTTACCAACGGATATGATATCAATGAATTGACTAAAGTTTCTTTGACATGGTGCAGGCTCAAGAGCATGACATATATGATCTGAAACCATTCTTTAATAGCAGCCAGTTTTCAAGGGCCAATTTTGTATTGGATGAAGAACGGAGAGTGATTAGACATCGCCTAGTTTGAATGTCTGTTCGTTTGTAACCATTGACCGAGCATTTACGTGTGCTTATCTTGTTATATTATCATTTCAATATTAACTTGTCATTACTTTAATCACTGGTGTTGGTAAAAGCATTATAGTTACTGTTCTTTAGGTGAAGGAAGGAAGTGAACTTGAAACCAATTCCCATTACCAAAACCACTAGACCAGGGAGCAGACGGCCATGTTATATTACTGTTGTTACGTCGCTG
The DNA here is from genome assembly GCF_051622355.1 of Phaseolus vulgaris. Taxonomy (NCBI): domain Eukaryota; kingdom Viridiplantae; phylum Streptophyta; class Magnoliopsida; order Fabales; family Fabaceae; genus Phaseolus; species Phaseolus vulgaris. The sequence goes on along the minus strand of NC_143500.1, from coordinate 31,601,383 downwards.
ACTGCACAAATGTGTAATTTCAATCGATCTCATCCTTTTTAAACATGTATTTTCCATTTTTTAGACATTTAAATTATTCTTATTCTTTATTATGTTAAAATATGCGCTTCTTTCTTTTAGCCAGTGAATGTTATATTGACTCTTTCTAAATGTGAATGAATCCTTCATTAGTCATTTATTATGTTTAGAAGATGAAATAAAATATAGATTAATGAAATTATAAGGTCGATGCAGGTATTTTGGAGTTCTCAAGACACTTTATATGTTAATTATGGTGTCTTTTTAGATGTAAAATCAATGGCATTATTTAAATAAGTTGAAAAGGGAGTGTGTTCTGACTTCGATTTTATTTAAGTTTTTTTATCTTGTTAATATTTGAGTCCGTTGTTTTTAGTTTGTCTAAGTAAATTTAAAATTATAATTTTTTTATCTTATAAACTTATCTCATGTATTCAATCCAACCACTAAATAAGTTTTATCGATTAATAATTAATTAAAATTTTAAAATACAATTTAAAATATGTAATTTCTTAAAAATAGTATTAAAAATTATGTAAGAAAATAAAGAAAATATTCAATTATTTATTTTCTTAAGTAAATATACTCTTTTTCTTTATTAAAGGGTAAAATTGTCTAATTAAAAGTGATATCTGAGGTATCAAATCATATATATTCTTTATATGATGATATAAATAATAAGAATTATTGAAATAAAAATATATTATTAAATTAGAAAATATTTTCATTAAAGTAATTATAAAAGAAATATATTTTTTTAATTATATTGTAGGTAATATTTTGGTTGTGTATATGGTTTTTTATTATGGGTAATTATTTAAATTTTAAAAATAGTTACTTAAATCATAAATTGTAATACTCCAAAATTTCTCAAATATTAAAAGGTTTGTATAAAATTTACAATAATTTTAAATACAAACTTAATCATTTACATCATATCCACAAAATATCATCTGGCCTTCTAGAATATTCATGTAGTATGCTTAATCAACTTTAAGTTGTGTATACATAGGTGGTCATTATGTATGAACTCTTTCTTTAGTTTCTCATTATCAATGAAGTTAAGAAGATATTTGTTACAACACAAGTGTCAATACTTAATACATAAACAAACAATGAATTACACATTATCCCAAATACATTACCTCAATTTCATACGAATTCTAACATTCTCTTACAATATATATCATTTAAAAATTCCTTAAATCAATTGAATATACAAACTAATAATCACTTTACATTTATAAAAATTTTATATATAATTCATTTCAATGAAGAGAGAAAAAAAAATAAGTTTTATTTAGCTTGAGCTAGAATTGACTTGCTTGAACGAAAATATAAAAAAATCGACTTATCCAACAACACATTCTAACTCATCCAAAAGGAACAATGTTATTAACACATTCTAACACACTATTTTGATTAAAGTCCATAAAATTAGGACACATATTACTATTGAATAACTTTTCTATGATTTTTATAGTTTTTAATTATAACATATAAATTTGAATCTGTTTATTTATAGAGAGATATATTTTAGGTTTTATTACCTTATTGGTCCAAACATTTTGGGTCAATATTCAATTAAGTACATTAGTTTTAAAAAAAATCAATTTGGTCCCTATGTTTTTTAAAATGTATTCAAAATTGTCATTTATGTTAAGTCGCACCAAACGACGTTAAGGCGTGCTTATGTGGCAGAGATGTGTCAACTGACGTGGATGGTTACATTAGTTTAGCCCAGGATGAATTGGGGGTTTAGGGTTTAGTAATTTGATTTGGGGATTAGGCATTTTTAATTCTAAGGTTAGGGTTTCTAAGAAATGATGTGCGATTGTGAAAAACGATCTTGAAGTGTGCTCCCGTGGTTTGATTGTGTGGTGCGATTTTGAGCTACGATTGTGAGGTGCGAATCAATGGTGCGATTCAGAGCTCGTGAAGGGGCAGCGATTGAGGAACCCGAAGGCATTGTCGAGCGTGGTGTCGTTTTGTGGTTCGTCGTTTATAAGGTTAGGACATTTGGTTCTGTTTGTGATTACTTTTAGAGAACATATACATAGTAGTTTATGATGTAGGGACCACCATGTGCAAGACTTTTCTATGTGTGGTCCAACGTTTGGTCTCTGACATAATTAAGTGAATGATTTCTTTGTAAGTTGTTTGTTATTTGTTGTCATGTGTATATTTATATTTCACACGAATACCTTTAATAAAGTTCATATCATGGAAGAAGGTTATTTTTAGTTTGTGGTCCACCATAGTGGGACATTTTGTGATGCGAGATATGTTGGTGGTGATACATCAACATGGTCATGTGACGGTGATAGATGGAGTTACTTTGAAATAGTTGGCATCCTAAAGGACATGGGATTTTTAACAGTACAGGAGATGTGGTATTCACGTGGAGGTTGTGAAGAGTTGAAAAATAGATTGTGGGTTCTTACCCTCAACAAGCTATTGGAAGTTAAGAAACTAAATGATGTACATACATGTGCTAGGCAGTTTAAGGTTGATTTGTTGAGCACTAAATGGTTGAGTGGGAGGTTGAAGACTTCTTTAAGTCAAAATCCAAAATTGAGAAGTAATGATGTAAGGAATAAAGCTGTTAAAAAATGGAACACAAGTATAAGTAAGTCAAAAGCTCAACGGGCAATGGCCATGGCATTGAAGACTGTCCAGGTTTCATTTCAAGAGCAGTACAAACAAATTTATGACTATGCACATGAGGTCATGCGTGCAAATCCAGGGTCTACAGTGAAAGTGAAAATGAAAGTTGAAGACATGAATGGGTTAAAAGTTTTTAGCATATTTTATGTGTGCTTAAAAAACTGCAAGGATAGCTTTATATCTTGTAGGCCCATAATTGCTTTGGATGGGTGCTTCTTGAAAGACTTTTATGGTGGTGAATTGTTGACAGCAGTTGGGAGGGACCCAAATGATCAGATGCTACCACTAGCATATGTTGTGGTTGAGGTTGAATGCAAAGATTCTTGGACCTGGTTTTTGCAGTTTTTAATTGAAGATGTTGGGGGTGTAGATGTATGTGAAGACGTCACTTTCATGTCTGACCAACAAAAGGCATATTCTTTGTTGTTAATTGTTGATTTTGTCTGTGTATAATTTTCATTTAAATATTGTATATGTCTTTTGACAAGGTTTGTTGCCTGCCATTCAAGAACTCGTACCTGGGGTAGTGCAGCGGTTCTGTGTTCGACACCTGTACGCGAACTTCAGAAAGAATTTCCCGGGGAAAAAATTGAAAACCTTAATGTGGAGGGCAGCCAATAACACATATCCCCAAGCATGGGAGAGGGAGATGAGAGCTATAAAGAAAGTCAATGATGCCGTATTCAAACATCTGATTGCATTACCTCCTAGGCAAGCATTCATACTTGTTCTTTTACTCATGGCAGATTGAAAAGTCCATGGAATACCACTGTTACATTTGAAAATTAAGTTTGTACTACAATTTGATTAATAAGGTAAAAAACTGTAGGATTTAGATGTAATGCACTTTTCCTATATCATGTCATTTCGGATTCTGCTCCCTATTGTTCACTTCCAAAATGTTTGTACTTGGTTGATCGCTTAATTCCTAACCTTATAAAGCTTCACAACATTGCCTATTGATGCTTACATTTTAGAGAGCATAATAAGCTTTTTAGGTGCAATGTTAATTTGATATGCAAGTAGAATGTGCCCAACAACATTGTCTAACTTCTGAAATAATTTATTTTAAGTTGACTAAGTTCTAAAATCATTTATGCACACCATTCTTAGGTTCTGAAATCATTTCTGCACACCATTCTCAGGTTCTGAAATCATTTATTTTAAGTTGACTAAGTTCTGAAATCATTTATGCACACCATTCCTAAGTTCTGAAATCATTTCTACACACCATTCTTAGGTTCTGAAATCATTTATGCACACCATTCTTAGGTTCTGAAATAATTTATTTTAAGTTGACTAAGTTCTGAAATCATTTATGCACACCATTCCTAGGTTTTGAAATCATTTATGCACACCATTCTTAGGTTCTGAAATCATTTATGCACACAATTCTTAGGTTCTGAAATCATTTATTTTAAGTTGACTAAGTTCTGAAATCATTTATGCACACCAATTCCTAGGTTTTGAAATCATTTATTTTCCTGTACTAGGTTCTGGTCCAGATCAAGGCTCACATTCACTCCAAATTGTGACTCACTTGTGAACAATATTTCTGAAGGCTTTAATAGTGTGCTTGTACCTGCACATGCAAAACCTATCATTACCATGCTAGAGGATATCAAGACTTATATAATGAAGAGATGGGCAAAGAACAGATTGAAAATTGCCTCATTTGAAGGATCAATATGTCCAAAGATTTTAAGTAAGTTACAAAAGGAGGCAAATCAAACTCTATATTGGATACCCAGGTTCGATGACGACATTCATATACTATTTTAAAAAGTAATTGTGTTACTTGTTAGATATGTCTAACCAATTCCATCATCACAGCTCTTCTACAGATCACCTATTTGAAGTGAGACATACCTCTACCATTGGACAAAAGTTTGCGGTTAACTTGGACATACATGAGTGCACTTGCCGAAAATGGATGTTGACTGGAATACCATGTTGTCATGCACTTTCTGCAATGAAATTTTTCAATGTCGATCCAGTTAACTTCATTTTATTTTGGTACAAGAAGGAAACATATGCAGAGGTCTACAACTCAATTATCTATCCACTGAAATGTCAGATGTTGTGCCACCTCCCACAAAGAAGATGCATGGAAGACCAAAAAAGAAGAGAAGGTTGGAGTCATGGGATGTAATGAAGAACAAGAGTCAGTTAGGCCAAGCTGGATTAAAGAAAAAATGTGGGATTTGTCATAAGCTTGGCCACAATAGAAAGTCTTGCATTGAAAAATCATTTGAACAAGGTCCAAGTGCAGCACGACCATCTCACCCAAGGCCATCCCACACAAGCTCATTTCACCAACGACCATCTCACTCAGACCCATCTAACCAAGGTCCAAGTCAAGCAACTCCAAGTGCATCAGGCCCATCTCAGGAAACTCCAAGTCTGACAGCTCCAACCGCACCCCCTCCACCATCTCCCCCTACTCAACCAAAAGTTTCACAACCATCTCAGGCAGTTTGAAGGACAACAAGATCAAGTGTAAAATTTTCAAGACCCAACACCAGGCTTAAGTTACAGTCCATGAGAGGCCACTTTTGGAAGCCATGAATGTTTTTGGAACTCACTCATTTTTATACCTATGTATTTTGAAAACCAATTATTGTAGGCTCCTGCTAATGTATTTTGGAATCATAATTTGGTAATTTGTTAATGTATCATGTACTGAATGTATTTGGTAATTTTTGGAGTACATTAATGTTATCAAGTTCCATGATAATTAAGTTTGCTTCTATCCAAATCTATGATAATTAAGTTTGTGTTTGTGCTTGTTACACTTTATATTCCTATTGGTGTAGCTTAGCCTGTGAATAGTGGACTCTTGATTTACTCTAAGATGGGAAAAACTGGATTGAACATGTATTGTTCTCCTTCCTGCTCAGCTAATGTCAAACTTAGTAATGACTTTTGCTAGTTGTCTTCAAGTTGGGAAAATCTGCACTCAATTATTTTATTATTAAATTACTGTTTAAATATTGAAGTACTCTTGCATCACCTAGTAGTTCAAAATTTGAGTGTATGCTTGAAACTCTACATGAGAACAAGAAAATAGTATATAATTTATATGTCAATCACTTGTTAAATTATGAACTCGTTCATTAAAATTCATTTTGCATTGATACAAAATTCGGGATACATATTACATACTGGACATATTGAACTCAACACAATAATACATATTACATTAACTCATTCAATTATAATCCCAACCAAAATATACATTGATACGTCACTCATGGGAATTTTAAGAAAATAGTCAACATGACAATGTTTATTACAACAACAACACACAACCCTACTAATAACATCTTAATCCACTTTCTTGACATCTTCAGATGTTTTTCCAAGCTACAAAATTTGTTTCTTTGTCTAACAATCATTCCATCTTTGTCATCTCTAGTGTCTTCAATGCACCTTCTGAAAAAATTGCATCCCATGCTTATGACACTCCTACTTTGTATTGATCAAAACAATAACCAAAAAATCAATACCAGTGCATTTTTTTTTTCATAAACCACAGTTTAATACATCTCACCTTGTACTTTGGACACCCCTAAAATTGCCTCCCATCATTTTTTTACAGTTGTTGTTGTTCTCAAGATCGCAAATGGGAGAAACAAAAGTCATCCTGCTCCCACCTCCATGGCTAGCATTAGATCGCTGTTGTTGCACTTCCATTCAATTACAGCTGCATGATGATACAGATGCAGACCTATAGGCACACATTTCCACCACAAAAGGACCTACACCCACGAACGAACCACAAACGGACCTACTCCCAACGAACGAATCACCGGACTCCACCACAAACGGCCACCCTCTTATACGTCAACTCACTCGTTTCTGTGAACAAGCCGGTAGCCCTGGACATTTACGCATTGAAACCCTAAAGACTACAATTTATTCAATCCAATCTCATGCTCTCATGCCCCCAAACCCTAATTACCCAAAATGACACCTCACCTCTTTCACAGTCCACATAATCACACGTCTCCGCCACATAAACACCCCTTAATGTTGTTTGGTGAGACTTAACGGAAATGACCATTTTGAATACATTTTAAGAAACATAGGGACCAAATTGAATTTTTTTAAAACCGCTGTATTTAATTGAATATTGGGACCAATAAGGTAATTAAACCTATATTTTATATGTCCTAGTTAATCTAATTCTTAAAGTTTGATTTTTTTTCAACAAATTTAAAGTATCATCTTATGATTTTGAGTAGTTTTATTATATCTCTATTAGTGATTAGTAGGCTCTATAGTCGACCCGTTAGATGTGTTACATTATCTTTTAATAGAAGATTAGACTAACTAACATTACACAACTCAAACCTTTTAAGGCTCAAACAACATGAGTTATAACATCTAGTTTATTTTAAACGAGGAACAAATATATAAAAACTATTTTAAAATGATGTGATGTTTCAAATGTGTTAGAGAAAACTAAATGTCACTTCTCCATGTACATGACACATAAGTTTTTCAGAGAAAACCTAAGCTCATAAAGTTTATGGAAGAAAACTAAATTAATGTGAACGAATTAGAGAAAAAGATCATTAAAATACTAATATAGTTAAACTGAAACATTTAAGAATTGAGAAGCCACTTTGGGACCAATAGACCATTATAAGCTAATAATAAATCATGACTAATAGGTCACTTTGGGGACTAATAGGCCACCTTGTGCATAAACTAATAATTTAAGACTGATAAGCCACTCCGAGATCGATATGTCACCTCAGACATAAACAAATAAATTAAGGTTGATAAGCCACTTCGAAGCTGATAGGCCGCTTAACGCATAAACGTATTAATTGTTAAGCCTTTTTAGAGTCGATAGACCACATCGTGCATAATTGTGTTAAAGATTATAAGCCTCTTTGGGGCCTATAGGTCACCCCACACATAATCATCTTGAAGCTAATAAGCCTATTTGGGTCCAATAGGCACCTCGTGCATAATTGTATTAAGGCTAATAATCCTATTTGGAGTTGAAAGGCCACATTGCACATAATCTTATTAAGGCTGATAAGCCTCTTTAGGACTGATAGGTCACCTCGTGCATAATCATATTGAGGCTACTAAGTCTCTTTAAGACTGATAGGCCACCTCGTGCATAATTGTGTTAAGGTTGATAAGTCCATTTGGTGTTGATAGGTCACTTCACACATAATTATATTAAGGCTGATATGCCTTTTTAGGACCAATAGGCCCCCTCATGCATAATCATGTTAAGGTTGATAAGCCTATTTGGACCTGATAGGTCACATTCCACATAATTGTACTAAGAATGAGAAGTCTCTTTGGGGTTGATAGGAGACCTGGGGCGTAATTGTATTAAGGTTAATAAGTCTCTTTGGGACCAATAAGTCACCTCATACATAATCATATTAAGGTTGATAAGCCTCTTTAGGAGCGATAAGTCACCTTGTGCATAATCGTGTTAAGGTAGATAAGTCTCTTTGAGACATATAGGTCACCTCGCGCATAATCGTATTAAGGTTGATAAGCCTCTTTGGGACCAATAGGCCACCTCGTCCATACTTGTATTAAGACTGATAAGTCGGGACATTTCCCTTTTCGCAAATGTACGTGTCCAACTTCATAGTGCGCGAAGGTGATAAAATGCAGGTTGATGTTGACGCTTCCTAATCATTAAAGTTTAGCACAAGGCAATGTAACGCTCGTGGCCATGGCAGACGTCCTTATATTGTTAGTATTGTGCCATGAGATCGACCTTATTAAACAAATTGACACACTCTCTCATTATTTGCTTTCTAGCTTTTTCTTGAGGTGAAAAATAGAAAAATACTTGGAACTTTTATTCTACAACAATGTCTCAGAGGAAAAAAGAGTTTAATTCCCTCTATTAAAAGATTATTGCATTAGTTTTTTCTATAAAAGGAAGAGCATCAAGATGAGTCTAGTTAAAAGTATCTTGGTATGATTTTTAAGGCTTCTAGTTAGAACATTCATAATTGAGTGTGTTTGTTCATATAGAGGGATGCATTTTATAAATTATAGTTACTTGTTTTGTTATTTTTTGGATTTTAATGAATATTATCTAATTCTTAAAGTTTGTATTTTCTTCAACTGAATTCAAGTATCACCAACATATATTCCTGTAATTTTCATCTAAAATTTTGAATAATTTTATTAAATTTTTGTTAATGATTAGTACACCGAATAACTCACATGTTAAATAGATTACATTTTTTTTAATATAAGATTAAACTAATTAAGAGAACAAACCACATTTTAACACATTATTTTACATTTTACTTTATTATTGATTAAAATTTTATTAAATTCCATAAAATCAGGAAAAAAAGTACTATATAAACTTATGTTAGGCATTTTTTCTTAGAATGTATGGCTTTAAACTAGAGGCGGGTGAATGGTTTAAAGAGTGTTTTCACAAACTTTTTAGTCTGGAATGAAATTCCTTTAAGAAAACTTGATTCAGAATTCAATTTACCAAAAACACAAAGCAATTTAGCACAACACCAGAAAAACAATCGGTTGTTTCGTAGAAACAATCAGTTGTTTATACCAGTTCACAAATATAAACTGAAATTAAAGAGTTCAAGGGATAGAGAGATTGCACACACAGGTTTATACTGGTTCACTCTTAAACAAAGAGCTACATCCAGTCTTCCCAGAAATCACTGGGAAATCCACTAAGTAACCAAACCTAGATTACTTACAACACCACCAAAGAAGTGACCTTGACCCCTCAAGACACACACTTCCTTTGGCTCAGCACATACACCACCAAGAATGTTGATCTTGACAACCTCAAGAGCACACAACACTTCTCAGCTTCACTAGAGTTTTCACAAAGTACAGAAGGATTACACTTGTTACAGAAAGATCTGAAATCAATACAAGTTGAAAATCCTATTCCACACTCTCTTGATCAAAGCAATATCAAAGCAATCTTCAACTCTTCAAAAGCAAAATCAGTGAAAAACTCAAATCTGTTTTTCTTTTATTAAATCTCAGTTCTTGTTTTTTACATAATCTGAACAAACTATTTATTGATTTCAAAGACTGGTCAAAGCCTTTAAAACTGGAGCGTATTCAGTTAAAAAATCATTTAAAGCTCAGTCAAAGCACAAAACAGTTTTTTGTTATGGTCCCAAAATAAACAATCGGTTGAATGATCGAATCAATCGGTTGTTTTGGTTTGACAGTAAGTCAACCATCAAAAACAATTTTCAACCTTTCTCAAAACACCTAAGTATAAAACAATCAGTTGTTTCGACAAAATAACAGGTTGTTTTTCACTTAGTTTGAAAAACACTTTCAATTAAAAGGTTTAAGAATGCTTAAGCTTTGGATTCAATCAAGAGTGGATTTACACATATAATCTCCCCAGATCCTATTCTAAAACAGCTCAGCAACAGCAAGCACATCCAACCTTCCATCAAACTTCAAAGGATTTGGATTCTTCAAAGCTTGAACACACTTGATTCAACATTTTTAATACATTTAATCACTGTAGTCTAAGTTTATAATTATTAAGGCAGAATGTGTTAAGAGGTTAATGAATATTTTTAAAACTTCTCATCTAAAAAGAACAGTGCTATCAACCCATTTTGATAGGCTTCTTCTACACTTACACTAAGATAATTGAACACTAGGGTAACATCAAAATTCTTCTCCTTTCATTACTCTTAAAAACTGACCTAAATAGAAGTTGTAAGGGCCAAACTGGCCTTACATTGTTTCATAAACTTTCTAATAACACCTGATTAATTACATAATGTAATCCTTCATCCATTTGGGCTTAATAATATCACGTTTGGGCCTATTATTGTTTGGCCCTGTTGTATCAGTACCATCTGTACCGTCCCGTCCCCGAGCGTTGACCAAAGTCAAAGTCAAAGTCAATCACGTGGTGGGACCCGCCAGGGGGCCCAGAGGAGAAAGTCAATAGGTTGACCAGTTTGGGTGTCGCCAGGTGTAGGCATCGCCTGAAAGAGGCGTCGCCATGATAGGCGTTGGCAGACTCATGTGTCGATGTTGTCGTCCCCCGATACCCATGGGTAGGAAAGACCTTGGAGGGGATGACACGCTAAGAGGCAACGGTACGGGCGATGAGGCCTCGGGCCCCGGTACCTCAGAACAGTAATGAAGAGAAGAGAAAGGTGGCTTTAAGGCCATAGTCCCAGTATCCAGTATTAGCAAGGGGTAGCCTGCCTCGAGAAGTACCCACGCCACCACTAGAGAATCCCTGGGACAGATACGACCCAGGAGAGGGCAACGCCCAAGGGCGAACCATGTGCATGGTACGAGAGGAAGGTAGATACACTCCCAAAGCGAGTAACTAGAAGCTAGGGCGCATGAGTTGGCACCCAGTTAGTCACCCCTCGCACCAGGTGCACTCCAGAGAAGGAAGACTTACACGTGGGAAATTCCCTAAGTGGGTTACAGCGTGGCAAGGCTTTCCACGTGGAATGGCGGTCAAGTCAGAAGGACACGTGACAGTAAGCACTGAAACATCAAGGTATATAAACTTCTCCGAAAAGTTTACTAAGGTACGTTCTATCAGTTGCACGTTTTACCAGTTACACACTCACTCAGAGAGAGAGAGAATTCAGAGTTAGTTACGATTAAGTTACGATCTTCGATACGGAGGTTTTGATGTTTCTTGCTTCGCTGACTTGATCGTCGGAGTGCAAACGGCCGCGATGGCGCCCTTTGCTCGTTTCATTTCAGGTTCTCACGACGGCGCAAGGCGGAGATCTGAGTTGAAGACAAAGGAGTCCTCAAGTTCAAGTTAGAGCCACGCGCGAAGACTTTCTCAGTCAACCAACAGGAACACCATCCGTCCATTCCAACATTTTGTCCTCAAAGTGAGTGGTTGGATTGATTTGGGCTGAAGAGTAATTATTGGATTGGGCTTGAGGATGTGTTGGGTGTAAAGGGTGAACATTTGGCTGGCCTATTTGTGGATTGTTTTGGAACGTTATAGAATTTTTAGGAGTGAAGTCTTGGATTTGGGAATCTGTAGTGTGGTCATTACATGGCTTTTGGTGAGTGGTTGGAATGGGTGGTTGGGGCAGAGAGTTAGGTGACTGACTTAATGGTGGGTTTAAAAATTCTGCAGGGTTAGGTGGGGCTACTAATTGCTGGTTGGAAAGTGTTGAGTCACGTGGTGTAGAGTTAGGTGGGGGCATTAATTGATCTTCTGAAGGGGTTTCAAAGTTAGGTAAGTGAAGTGGTTGGACATTTGAAAGGCTTTTAGGGTTAGGCGTGGGGGTATTCAAAGAGTTTGGCGAGTCCCTATCCGCGTGAGAGAGTGAATTAATATCAGTGGCTACATGGGTTCCTTTGAAAGCACGGAGGAGGGATACATGAAATACCAGGTGTACTCGCGAGGTGGTTAGTAAATAGAGTTCGTAGGCCACAACGTCAATGCGGCGGAGCACTTGATAAGGCATCGAGTAACGAGGGCCGAGCTTCGAACATGTACGACGCTCCACCGATTGTTGGCGGTGAGGTTGAAGACGTACCCATACACAGTCATCGGGGTTAAAAGAGCGTTCGGATTGGTGGTGGTTGGCCTGGTCGCACATTCGTTGACGGGCCCGACGAAGGTTTTGTTTGAGGGCGTGGAGAACCAGCGTGTCTTGGTGCAATAAATCAACAACGGTGGTGCCTGAGCGTGGACTGTGCAACAGATCTAGGGCGGTTTGAGGTTGTCCTCCGTACAGAGCATGGAACGGTGAGGTTCCAATGGCAGAGTGGTAAGTCGTATTGTGCCAAAGTTCTGCTAGAGGAAGATATTGGAACCAAGTGTGAGGATGTTCTCTAGGAAAGCATCGTAGGTAATCTTACAAACTTCGATTAAGAACTTTTGTTTGTCTATCAGCTTGCGGATGGTAAGAAGAACTGAACTTTAATGTTGTGCCTTGTGTCTTGAATACGTGTTTCCAAAAAGTGCTGACAAATAGGGGATCTCGGTTTGAGACAATGGTTTTTGGCAGCCCATGTAGACGACAAATCTCAACCGAGAATCGCTTGGCAAGTTGCTGGGCATTGAACTGTTCTGAAAGTGCCACAAAGTGAGCATACTTCGTGAGGCGATCACATATGACCCATATCACCGAGTGACCTACTAAGGCGGGTAAGTGTGTTATAAAATCCATTGATAAATCTTCCCACACTTGATCTGGTAATGGGAGGGGTTGGAGTAATCCATGGGGCTTTGTCGGCAAATACTTGTTACGCTGACATGTGGTGCATTGTTGAATGTAGTTCTTGACATCTCTAGTCCACCCCAGCCAGTAGAAGGCAGCATCAATGCGAGCAAGGGTGGGTTTAATACCGGAATGACCCGTTGTGGGCAAATTATGCAATTCTTGGAGGATGTGGTTTCTGAAATTGTTGGTATCTAGAAGAAACACTTGGTGACGAAAGAAGAGTAGACCATGACGGACCGAGAAGAGGTTGGGTCCTTGTGTATCTTTAGTGCAAGCATCAATTAATTTTTTTCCTTCTATGGTGGAATAAAATTGTTGTAACTCTTCAAACAACAATGGTATTGGCGACGAGAGTGCAAACAACATTGAAGGTGGATTTGTGTCTTGGCGTGAGAGAGCATCTGCAACCACATTTTGTTTACCAAGTCGGTATAGAATTTGGAAATCATATCCCTGTAACTTTGATGTCCATCTTTGTTGTTTTGGAGTTTGTATTGTTTGTGACTGAAGTGTATTTAAACTTTTTTTATCTATGATTATTTTGAAGTGTTGCCCTCACAAGTATTGACGCCATTTTTTACTACTTCTGTGATTGCATGCATTTCTCGGACATACACTGATGAAGTTTGGAGCCTTGGACACATTTTCTTGCTGAAGAAGGATAGCGGGTGCCCCTTTTGGCTGAGTATAGCCCCCACGGCTATTGCAAATGCATCTGTTTCCACAACAAAAGACAAGGAAAAATCTGGCAGGTGTAGTGTAGGAACTTGAGATATTTGTAATTTTAATTTTGTAAAGGCCTCCTAAGCCGAGACACTCCATGTAAATTTTTTATTATGCAACAAATCGGTGAGAGGAGCGGCGAGAGTGGCGTAGTGATAAACAAACTTTCTATAAAATCCTGTGAGGTCGAGAAAACCACGTAATTCCGTGAGTGAACGTGGCTGCGGCCAATTGTGTATGGCAATCACTTTTTCTGGATCAGGGGCTATTCCTTTAGCCGAAATGATATGGCCCAAATAATTTACTTGAGAAGTGGCAAAACTGCACCTAGATAACTTAGCAAAAAATTTCTTAGTATGCAAAACTTCTAAGATAATATTTAAGTGCACAATATGTTCCTGCAAACTGGGACTATAAATCAAAATATCATCAAAGAAAACAATGAAAAAATGCCATAAATAAGGTCTGAAAGGTCATTCATGGCTGCCTGAAAAGTGGAGGGTGCATTAGTCAATCCAAAAGGCATGACTAAAAATTCGTAATGTCCATCAATGGTTCTAAAAGCTGATTTGTGAGTGTCTTGAGGAATAAGTCTAATTTGATGATACCCTGAGTATAAATCAATCTTAGTGAAAACTATAGCTGAGCCTAGTTCATCGAGCAATTCATCGATGGTAGGGATGGGAAAGAGGTCACGGATGGTGGCTGCATTTAAGGCTCTGTAGTTCACACAAAAGCGCCAACTACCATCTTTTTTTTTTATGAGGAGGACAGGGGAAAAAGACAGGCTTGTGCTGGGTTTACCCTCTTGAAGCATCTCAGAGATGAGGTGGGTTATAATTTCCTTGTAGGAGTAGGGATAACGATATGGTTTAACATTAATGGGTGGGGTATGAGGCAAAAGGGGTATGTGGTGGTCATGTGGTTTGGGTGGTGGCAAACCTTTGGGTTTTTGAAAGATTGTTTTGTTTTGTAGAAGAATTGACTGAATGGAAAAAGGAAGGGAATATAATGGAGATGATGGGTTTTGTAAGTCAGAGTCCAAGGTCATTGATGGAATCAGGTTGTTGTCTATTAAAAGCAGGTGAAGGGATGCAATGGAATGGGTGGATAGGTATTGACAAAATTGGTGGTAAGTGGTTAAAATTGGGGTAGATGGAGTGGCAGCTTGTAAGGTGATTTGTTTGTTCTGGTGAGTGAAAGCAATGTTGGGTATAGAGAAACCTTCCTGAATAGGCCCTAGAGTGCGCAACCATTCAATACCCAAAACTACATTTGCTCCTTCAATAGGTAATAGCTAGAAAGGAATGGTGAATGTAGAAGTTTGAAGAGAGATGTCCACTAAGGGGCATATCCCTTGGTATTGTATGAAGGCCCCGTTTCCTACCATCACTGACAAGGGGGGCTTGGTGTAATGGGTAGATGGAGGTGGTGAGCTATGCGGGGCTGGAGAATGTTGTGGGAGCTGCCTGAATCAATGAGAACCGTTACAGGCAGGTTGTGGATTGTGCCGGTAAATTTTAGAGTTTTGGGAGATGTGTTGCCTGTGAGGGCTTGGGGTGATAAATGAACATGGATGGTGTTTGGGCATTCAGTGTTTGTTGGTGCAGTCTCAATAGTTTCTAACGTGGTGTCTGAGTCATCCAAGAGAAGAAGGAAACGAGAAGTGGTGCATCTATGCCCTGGGGTAAATTTCTCATCACAGTTGTAGCATAAATCAAGGACACGACGTTCTTGCAACTGGGTTGGTGTGAGGCGTTTAATGGGCAAGGAATGATTTATTTGATGGTTGATAGTGGATTTCTTGTTAGGCAATATGGGGAAGGATGGGTTGTTTGGGGGGTAAGAAAACGTTGGGGTCTAGGTTTGGAGTCACGAAGTTTGTCCTCAATGAGTTTGGCTAGACCAATGGCTTGGGAAACAGAATATGGGTTGAGGATAGAGAGTTCTCTGCGGATTTCAGGTTGGAGTCCCGAAATAAAGCAATTAAGTATAATATCATAAATGAGTCCAACTACGCAGTTGCATAACTTCTCAAAACGGGATTGATAATCTGTTACCGTGGTGGTTTGCTGGAGTTTGAATAATTCTGCTTGATGGTTAGTGTAGGTGGACAGTCCAAAACGTAGTTCCAAGGCTCGAGTGAAGGAAGGCCAGTCTGTGATAAGGTTGCTTTGATGCAACCATTTAAACCAACTGAGAGTCTCTCCCTTCATGTGAAAAGCTACCATAGAAATCCTTTGTTCAGGTGGAATATGATAAAACGCAAAATACTGTTCTGCTTGGAAGAGCCAATCTAGAGGTTCAGGACCTTCAAAAAAGGCTAACTGGAGTTTGGGTGGTCGGATAGTGGAAGGGGGTTGCTATTATATTGGGTGTTGCCAGGGGGTGATTTGTGTTTTCATCAGTGTGTGGAGGGAATTTGATTCATGAGAAAGGTGAGGGTGGATTGAACAGAATCATTATGTGTCTCCATGGCTGCCTGGCAGGTGTGATTATCTTCCATCTGCACCTGAATACATGACAGATGTTCTTGAATGGATTGTAGAATTTCTTCTAGGTCTTTGGTTTGGGGTTTAGGAGGAGGCATTGAGAAGGTCAATGAAAGCACCAATTGATAGGCTTCTTCTACGACTACACTAAGATAATTCAACACTAGGGTAACATCAAAATTCTTCTTCTTTAATTACTGTTAAAAACTGACCTAAATAGAAGTTGTATGGGCCAAACTGGCCTTACATGGTTTCATAAACTTTCTAATAACACCTGATTAATTACATAAAGTAATCCTTCATCCATTTGGGCTTAATAATCTGACGTTTGGGCCTATTATTGTTGGGCCCTGTTGTATCAGTACCATCCGCCGGTTCCAACACTCTGTCCTCAAATTGAGTGGTTGGATTGATTTGGGCTGAAGAGTAATTATTGGATTGGGCTTGAGGATGTGTTGGGTGTAAAGGGTGAACATTTGGCTGGCCTATTTGTGGATTGTTTTGGAACGTTATAGAATTGTTAGGAGTGAAGTCTTGGATTTGGGAATCTGTAGTGTGGTCATTACATGGCTTTTGGTGAGTGGTTGGAATGGGTGGTTGGGGCAGGGAGTTAGGTGAGTCACTTAATGGCGGGTTTAAAAATTCTGCAGGGTTAGGTGGGGCTATTAAATGCTGGTTGGAAAGTGTTGAGTCACGTGATGCAGAGTTAGATAGGGGCATTAATTGCTCTTCTGAAGGGGTTTCAAAGTTAGGTGAGTGAAGTGGTTGGACATTTGAAAGGCTTTTAGGGTTAGGCGTGGGGGTATTCAAAGAGTTTGGCGAGTCCCTATCCGCGTGAGAGAGTGAATTAATGTCAGTGGCTACATGGGTTCCTTTGAAAGCATGGAGGAGGGATACATGAAATACCGGGTGTACTCGCGAGGTGGTTGGTAAACAGAGTTCGTAGGCCATAGCGCCGATGCGGCGGAGCACTTGATAAGGCCCCGAGTAACAAGGGGCGAGCTTCGAACATGTACGACGCTTCACCGATTGCTGGCAGTGAGGTTGAAGACGTACCCATACCCAGTCATCAGGGTTAAAAGAGCGTTCGGATCGGTGGCGGTTGGCCTGGTCGCACATTCGTTGACGGGCCCGACGAAGGTTTTGTTTGAGGGCGTGGAGAACCAGCGTGTGTTGGTGCAATAAATCAGCAACAGTGGTGCCTGAGCGTGGACTGTGCAACAGATCTAGGGCGGTGGGAGGTTGTCTTCCGTACAGAGCATGGAACGGTGAGGTTCCAATGGCATAGTGGTAAGTCGTATTGTGCCAAAGTTCTGCTAGATGAAGATATTGGAACCAAGTGTGAGGATGTTCGCCAGCAAAGCATCGTAAGTAATCTTCCAAACTTCGATTAAGAACTTTTGTTTGTCCATCAGTTTGCGGATAGTAAGCAGAACTGAACTTTAATGTTGTGCCTTGAATAGGTGTTTCCAAAAAGTGTTGACAAATAGGGGATCTCGGTCTGAGACAATGGTTTTTGGCAGCCCATGCAGACGACAAATCTCAACTGAGAATCGCTTGGTGAGTAATCCATGGGGCTTTGTTTGCAAATACTTGTTACGCTGACATGTTGTGCATTGTTGAATGTAGTTCTTGATATCTCTAGTCCACCTCGGCCAGTAGAAGGCAGCAACAATGCGAGCAAGGGTGGGTTAATGCCGAAATGACCCGCTGTGGGCGATTCATGTAGTTCTTGGAGGATGCGGTTTCTGAAATTGTTGGTATCTAGAAGAAACACTTGGTGACAAAAGAATAGTAGACCATGACGGACCGAGAAGAGGCTGGGTCCTTGTGTATCTTTAGTGCAAGCGTCAACTAATTTTGCTCCTTCTATGGTGGAATAAAATTGTTGTAACTCTTCAAACAACAATGGTATTGGCGACGAGAGTGCAAGCAACATTGAAGACGAATTTGTGTCTTGGCGTGAGAGAGCATCTGCAACCACATTTTGTTTACCAGGTCGGTATAGAATTTGGAAATCATATCCCTGTAACTTTGATGTCCATCTTTGTTGTTCTGGAGTTTGTATTTTTTGTGACTGAAGTGTATTCAAACTTTTTTTATCTGTGATTATTTTGAAATGTTGCCCTAACAAGTACTGACGCCATTTTTTTTACTACTTCTGTGATTGCATACATATCTCGGACATACACAGATGAAGCTTGGAGCCTTGGACACATTTTCTTGCTGAAGAAGGATAGCGGGTGCCCCTTTTGGCTGAGTACAGCCCCCACGGCTACTGCAAACGCGTCTGTTTCCACAACAAAAGGCAAGTTAAAATCTGGCAGGTGTAGTGTAGGAACTTGAGATATCAGGGCCCAACAATAATAGGCCCAAACGTCATATTATTAAGCCCAAATGAATGAAGGCTTACATTATGTAATTAATCAGGTGTTATTAGAAAGTTTATGAAACAATGTAAGGCCAATTTAGTCCATACAACTTCTATTTAGATCAGTTTTTAACAGTAATGAAAGGAGAAGAATTTTGATGTTACCTAGTGTTCAATTATCTAAGTGTAGCTGTAGAAGAAGCCTATCACATTCTAACAACTATTTTACAATATGCTCTATTGGTTAAAACTTTATCAAAGTCCACAAAATCTGGACAAAAAATTGTATTGAATAAACTCAGAACCCAATAAGATTTAGCACAATTTTATTTTAAGACAAATTCTGGTTAATAGCAAAATTTGTATTCGAAAGATTGTCTTACTGAAATTTCTCTTCTTTAATATTTCCATCGTATAGGTTACACTGTTGCTGAAATAGTAATGTCAAAAGAACAAATATATACTTTTTTTTTAAAATGGTGTGCATAAGTTATATTGGTTTCTATTATATAAATGAACTATTTTAGGACTTTTTTTATGTTATTCTCGACAATGGTAATTAGTTTTGAGTGTTTATTATTAATTGAGTTTGGAAGATAAAATGAAAATTTTGAATGAAATTTCAACGTGGAAGACAGAGGTATTTAAAAGGTTATTTTCTTTTCAAAATCATATTATTTATAATCTCTCCAAATTTTCTAACCATTATTGGAGTTCTTTTTCCAACTTTTTCTTGTTACAAATGTATAGAATATTTTTATATATAGAATTACGTTGCTAACCATCCTCCGATATAAATATATAATTTTATTTATAAAGTTTTAAATGATTTTTTATTTTTTAAATCAAATGTAAATAATTGATGGACTCGAAAATAGGATGAGAATAATGCATCCGTTTGTATTCCGTGATTTGAAGAGCCTGAAAAGGTGAGGATTCTCCAAAATCTGATGCATGAAGAAAAGAGAGGAATGAATGAGAGTAAAATTGCATTATTTTACATTTCTACCCTTGCTTCTTGACATTAAAATCGTGTGTTCTTTCACAGGGGCACAATAAAAATTCTCATAAATGATGTACTCATACAAAAAGCAGACTGAATATCGAGGTTGCGTTTTCTAAAATCAATTTTGTTTTTCATTTGGTAATTCATGGTGTGTGTCAATAATTGATGTTGCCATATTTTTCATATAATCGATGTTTGATATATCATAATTGATGTTAGTCTATTTTATATATATATATATATATATATATATATATATATATATATATATATTATGTATATTGGTTTCAAATGTATTTTATTAAATTATTTCATATTTTTATTTAAATAAAATATTAAATAATTTATGATTTTTTTTTAGATTTTTATTTAAATGTAATATTAAATAATTTAAAATATTTCTTTATTTTAATTTTTATTTAAATACAACACTAAATAATTTAAATTTGTAATTATATAAGATTATGAATAACTTTGAAATTTTATTTTTTTAGATTTTTTTTAAATGACACATTAAATAATTTAGAATTTATTTCTATTTAGAATTTTGAATAATTTTGATTTTTGATTTTAGATTTTTATTTAAATAAAACATTAACCAATTTATAATTTGTATTTATTTTAAATTTTAAATAATTTAAAATTTAATTTATTTCATATTTTTTTAAATATGATATTAAATAATTTAAATTTGTATTTATATAACATTTTGAATGATTTAAAAATTTCATTTATTTCAGTTTTTTATTTAAATAGGACATTAAATAATTTATATTTATATTTATTTAATATTTTGAATAATTTAAATTTTTTATTTAAATAAAATACTAAATAATTTAGATTTGTATTTATTTAAAATTTTGAATAAATTAAATTTTATTTAATTTAAATTTTATTTAAGTTATAAATTAAATAAATTAAGATTTTTAATAATTTAAAAATTTTATTTATATGAGACATATATGTCAAAAATATTTTTACATAAATTTTAATTTATTTACATTAAAATAATTTAATTATATTTAATTTACTTTAATTTTAATCAAAAAATATATTTATAATCTTACATTTTTATCAATTAAAAAAAATATTTTATTAATTAAACTTATCATCTTATTCACACACTTTTTTACATTTTTCCTTCATTTCTTATAATTGTTTTTTTAGTAGAAACAACTATATTTTTGTACTCATTCTCTCCTTAAATTCTCAACTCAAACATATCTTCAAATTCAAATAAAACATATAAATTTAATTGGCAAAAAGTGAAAATGACAACACACCACGTGTTGACATTAATGTTGACTGTTAAATAAATGGCTGAAATGACACTTTGTATTTAATGCCTTTGTCGAAATTCAATCACAATACAATGCAAGAATTCATATTTCCAAAGGACACTACAACTCCAGTTTAAAAACTTTAATTTTTATTCATTCGTATTTATTTTAAATTCATTATTCTTCTTCTTAAAATATAAATAATAATAAATATATAATAATATATTATTTGTCATAAACCTAAAATATAATTTATAAATTAAATACATTCATTTATTATAACCTGTAATTATTATACAAATCATGAGTTTAATTATTTATTTATTTTAAAATAATTCCTAAAAGTACTTTTATTTTAAACATGTACCGGTACTGGGCGAGGCTAGGACCAGCCTGGCTGCCCGATACCCAGTCGGCTTGTCCGAGAGACCGAGTAGCCGAGACTTTTGGAGGCTTGGCCGAGAGACCGAGTGGCCGAGACCTTTGGAGACTTGGCCGAGAGACCGAGACCTTGGAAGACCTAACTGGGACGGTCGAAGACCACATGGATTTGGCCGGTGGCCGACCCTC
Organism: Phaseolus vulgaris; assembly: GCF_051622355.1. Classification (NCBI taxonomy): domain Eukaryota; kingdom Viridiplantae; phylum Streptophyta; class Magnoliopsida; order Fabales; family Fabaceae; genus Phaseolus; species Phaseolus vulgaris. Next base: position 31,580,021 of record NC_143500.1, on the reverse strand, counting down.
ACCATGAGAATTTGGCTGATGGCCGAACCCCATCACAATTAATTCTCAAACCAAGATCAGTGAAGCTAATCCATCATCAAGAATTAGGTAATGCAACCCTAAGCGATATCCACCTCGATAAACGGGCCCAACAAGGTACGTCATTTATTACTGTTCACCTACCTGAGAGCTGACCACCCGCTTTACTAACTTGAGCGTCGGAGTGCCTTCGCAGGTACCCCCACCATCCGGTGTTCACCCGACGATCGTGTGCCGAGTGCCGAAGGATAAGCAGGAGGACGAGAAGAATTTCAGTTCATCACCCAGTCACCTGCCCGACCGAAGGAAGGAGAAGAAGACTTCAATAGTTCTCTAGGTCCCATCTCCCTAGCAGGAACAAAACAATATATATTTCGTTTTATACTTAGAAGATACATTTTTGGTAAATTATTAAAACATTAATGAGTAAATTTTATTTTTTTACAAAGAAAAAAATTCAAGTCAGATTACTATAAATAAAGTACTAACTCGTACTTTCCTTTAACTTAATTAAAAAAATTATGTATTTAACTATATGCACATTGCTAATATTTTTAAACAAAATCATTTTTATAAAAGATTTAATATATATGTATACACACATTTTGATTAGATAAAATTACATTATAAATATTTTAAAATTTAATTATAATGATATTATAACTAGATATATTTAGATGTATCTATTTATTACATTGACATTATAATTGCTATTATTTATATTAAATATGAAAGTTTAATATACTGATGAGTTTAACTAAGCTATTAATGTAATTAATAATTATTTATGTTTTAATTATTCTTTTAGATATTATAAAATACACTGATGTAATGATTTATAATAAGTAACATTTCTATATTTTTCTAATCCAATAAACATGTATGAAAAATATTAAAATAAATATATAAACATAATATAAATATATTTACAATTTTTTCATGTTTCAAAACATATAAGACTTTAAATATTTACATAAAATTAATACAAATATTCAAAAAAAATATAACATTTTCATCATCCAGTTTCTTATTGAGAAACTCGATCACCTGTAACATCATCTACTCTCGTGTAAATACACCATCATCACATATTAAAGAAAACAACCACAAAACAAAACGAAGGATAAGCTAGTTATTTTTAAAACTTATAATATAACTTTAAACATTCACAAAAAAAACCATTAATTCTCATGCATTTCACATAACCATCAAGCGTCTATCAAAAATTTACGATTCATCTTTCTCATGTCAGACTTTTACTCACTCACAACATATAGACACTTGACTCAATTTCTGGAAGACTCGTGTATTGAAATTAGCATCCAAAGACCTCCACCTGTCATATTACTCGCTTTGAAATCAATACAGTCATGCGCATAATCATCTCATCATCTCATCATCTCATATGACAAGGTAAATCTATTAGATATGCTCTGATCAGTTCTTTCAAACCTCAAACTCAGCCAAATGGACCTCTTTCGACTCTCACCAACTGAATAAATTCATCTATATGATCCATTATATCAGTAGAGTCAGGATCGTCTCTTTCACAGGACACTCACAAATCAATACACCTTAATAACAATCTCAACATGTTATTTTCTTTTCTGAAAATAATGTCTTGATCACACTTTCACCTCATTACATACATCATTTAATACATAAATGCACCATTTAATCACATCTTGTTTTAAACTTTTATAAACCATCCAAACATATCTCAAAATTCACTTAAACATATAATTAAGTTCCTTTAATAATATTTTTAAATAAAATTTATACTTTCCACTCAAAAGAAATAAGCAATAATACACTAGATTTTCAAAAGCTTGAGCAAGAATTTACTCGCTTGAGTGAGAATGGGTCTCGCTTGAGCGAGATTGAACCGAGAGCACAATTTTTTTTATCTCAGGTCTCGCTTGAGCGAGATTTTTTCTCGATTAGGTGAAAAAGGACCCGAGAGCACCTCACTCTTCATTTTATTCTTGCTTGAGCGAAAATTTTCTCCTTGAACGAAAATTTTCTCGCATAAACGAGATATGCAGAGAATCTGCATAATCCTATTATGTTGCTGAATTAATTGTCATTCAACTCATAATTTTAATAATCTTCACATTAAAAATGTCAGTTCTTACTCAAATATGCTTTATAAATTAAACATCGTCTAAAATCAAACAACAAATTCTCATATTCTCATCAAACATCACATTTTAATCAGATTTTAAATAATTCAACAAACTATTTAAATACAATTAAACTCATTTATATTACCATTCAAACACTTTCAATTCTCAATCACAACACTTTCATTATCTTATTCACCTTAAAAATCACTATATAATAATATTCAAAATAAATTTTTTTAGTCAATATATTACTTTATTCTTAAAAGAGACAATCCTACAAGAAAATTTAAAAGACTGGTGACCACATCACCCCTTATTTAGATCTTCTAATCTAAGGTTCTATTGAAAATTTAAAATTAGCTTCTCTTACCTAAACTTGAACAAATATTTCCTAAGAACTTCAAACCTACCAAAAGTTCAATGGTAGCCTAACCTGCACCATAGAGTCCTGAAAAAAATATAACTATATCACTAAAACCCAATTTGAGTCACATAGAAAACAAAAATGAGTTTCCTCTATTAAAGATTTTGATCGGACAGTCTTGTAGTATTCATTTCTAAGAGTCTGATGACAGACTCCAATCGTCAAACTGATAAGCGAAAAAGTTAGAATCTTAAAGAAAAAACAGGAAAAAAAATGGTGATTATTTTAAAATGAAACTTAAATATTAATTTTTTATTTATATATTTTTTTCAACTTTAATAATAAAATATTTATATATCATTTCAATTATATCACTTTTATAGATTATTTTTTTTCGGTCTTAAGACTATTTTTTTCGGTCTTATTATATAATGTAATTTTCACTAAATCTATACCTATATATAAAGGGGATTCCCCTCTTAACTGCTCTTAATTTTTTTTCCTATTTTATCCTTATATTAATATTTAATTTTATTATTGTATTATGGTTATTGTGTCATTTCTTATTCCCCTCTTAACTGCTCTTAATTTTTTTTCCATTTTATCCTTACTTAATAATTTATTGTATTAATTTATTTTGGTTATTTGGACATTTTATAATTTCAAAAATTAATAAAATAATTTTAAAACTTTAAAATTTATTTTATTTGTTATTATTTAACTGAGAGTGGATAGATTGATTAGTTATTTTTCTGTTTTAAAGATCTTCTCCTCTATTAAATAAAAAATTAAAAATATTTGTAATATTTTGTGGACCACTGAGAGTGGAAATTTGTTACAGTTACTTTTTTTATTTAATCTGATATTCTCTTTTATTAAAATGGTAGAATTTTAAAATTGATTTAAGAAAGGGATTTTATGATTATCCACTACACATAACCCACGTGTATCCTATTTTCCACTTTCTCTCTCATATATAGGTATCTACTCCCCACTTTCTCTCTCCAATACACATAACACATTCTTTTTTTATCATACTTCTCACTTTCTTTTCTCTTTTCCTTTTCACTTTCATGTAAATAAATAAATTCATTCATTCTCTTTGTCATATGTAACTTTTAATTACCGCTTTCCACTATTTTATTAATCTACTCTTTAATTGTATACTCTTTAACTTCTCATTTTAATTTTATTAAGAGAAATTGTTTATGAAAAATAAAAAAATACTAAAGAAACAAAAATAAAAAATACGGATACACAAACACGTCAGTGCCTGTGTTTCCGCTAGTAATTATAATATAAATTACATTAGTTTTAATTATTTATTTATTTGAAAAAAATTGTTCCTCAAAAAATATTTTTTTTAAATAGAACAATTATATAATTTGTATTTAGGGAATATATTTTTAGTAATTTATTAAAATATTAATAGTGAATAAATTTAAATTTGGAAAAGAAAAAATAGTCAAGAAAAAGTTCTATTATAAAATATTATTGGGCTCCATTATTATTTCCTTGAGTTAATTAAAATAGAACAATTATTTAAAGAATATATTTTTAGCATTTTATTACAATTTGTAAAACTTATTAAAATATTAACGAAACAATTTAAATTTTGGCAAAGAAAGAAAAGTCAAGTCAAAGTACTATAAACAAAATATTACATTCTCAATTATTATCATCTCCATTTCCTAATTTAGGAAGAATTTTGTTTTTGTCTATTACCATTTACAAAATTTGGATTAACATTAGTTGTATTTTTAGGAAGTAAATTATATCTTTACTTTTTAAATGAATATTGAAATTAATTATATTTATTGATTTTTGCTTAAAACTCTTAAAAGACAAATGAAAAAAAGGCACAGAGGGTAAAGAAGGTTCAACATACCATTTTCAATTAACTTGCATTCGATTTCCCACTACTATTCTATTGTTTCAATGAACAACGATATAAAAAAGAAAAAGGAGTTTATTTATAAGGTACAAGTTAACTAATTAAGTAATATCTTACAACACTGACCGATAAGCTTTTACTGAGTAAAAGCAAATTCAGTAATTAAAAAAAAAATTGAATACGTAATGAAGTTAGAATTATGAAAATGAAATAAACAAAAACCTTGTCTTTAATTATATATATTAAAGATGAAATAACATTAATAATGTTGTTTACCAGGCAATGGAATCTCAACCACAAATAAAATTATAAAAAGTTAGAAACATAAGAACACGAACTCAGAAATAATGTCAGATGGCTCCTTGCATAACTTTTATTCTGTATTCCGATTGTTCCCACAATTTCCTAAACATGTTTCCAGAAATAAAAATCATAGGGATTGAACAGATTAATTAATTAGGGTAGGCAGAATCAAGCGCCAATATACGAAGCAAACCATCTAATGTCACGCCGCCACTTTTGTCGCCGCCACCGAAGAGTATCATGGCGTTGATGTCTTCGTCGGTTGCGGGAAAGCCCGCCCAGGACATATAAGCCTTAAGGTCGCGGTGGCTGAGCTTGCCGTCGCCGTCCTTGTCCATGACCCTAAACACGTCCGCCATGGCCCCACTACCCACGGGTAGTGTCTCCGCGTTTCCCGTCACCACGCGCTCAAACTCCTCGTACTCCACGAACCCGTCCTTGTTCGTGTCCGCCACCGTCATCATTGCCCCGATCAACTCATCTCCGCCGCCGACTCCGCCATGCACACCGGCGTAGAAGGCGCGGAGGTCGTCGCGGCTGATTTTGCCGTCGCGGTCGGCGTCGAGGACTTCGAATGCGGGGCGGAAGTCGGAGGCCGCGGCGTGGGTGGTGAGAATGCGGCCAGAAGGGCACATGGTTTGTTGTGTCGCGTTTGGACGATGATGATTCGAGGAAAAGCAATTTGTGTGTGTTGGCTTTTTGTGGTTGTTGAGAGAGAAGAAAGGAGATGCTTGTGTTAAATAGACGAGGCTCCCAGATTTTGGGCCCCACGATTTCGGAGTTGGGATCACGGGGCTTGGGCTGCAAGGTGTTGGACCTCATGCTCTGACTAGATTACGTATGTGCTGACGTCATTGGGCTTTCCATTTTCTTTTCGATTCCAATTCTAGAACTTTCGTGGACACTACTCGTTCAGCAAAGACATAATAAGAGAATGAATATTGCATAAAACACCGAATATGATTTTGAAAAAAAATTAATACATCATTATTATGTTTATATATTGCACAAATATTCACATGTAATATGATTCTTAAATAAATATATTTTTAGCACAAGTTAACGTGATAGTGTGGAAGAATAAAGTCTTCATGGAAGTTGACGTTATTCCATGGCCAAACGCGCTTCTCCTCACTTCTCACTGATCTCTTTTCTCTTCCTCCAAATCAAACTCAAATCCTCTCCTTGCCAACCTTTCCAACTCATCCCCATCTCACACAATTCAAACAACTTTCCATTAATAACTAAAAAAAAAGTGTTTTTTTAAAGTTTGAGAAAATCTTGCTTAACATGTCATGACTTATGTGTAATAAGTTTAAATTACACAATAAATTCATATCATTTTGGGATGAATTTTTAGGCTATTTTTATAATGAAATCGTATTACGTTGTTATTATCTTTTTCATATTGACATAATTTTTCTATGTTGTTACGATTTTTTCATATTGACATAACTTTCAAAGTTTAAAAAATAAACTTATTTTAATAATAAAGAACAAAAATTATTCCATTTTTATAAAAAACTTTAGTACATTTTACCTTGTGATATAAAGATTGGTTTGTAATAAAAATATAATTACTAAAAAAATATACTTTACCCTACTTTTTAACTATATACTAGAATTTTATCAAATCTCTGAAAAAATAATTAAGTTTGACTATGTAAAAAGTATATTTAAAAAGGTCCAATTCTTAAATAAATTTATGTTCTTCAATAAATTGATTTCTAACTCTCATTGTAAATATATTGTAGAAACAAATTGTACTCTTCCAAGAAACGAGAGATGCTGTAAGAAAATCAATTTGTCGAGATTTGACCTTCTATAACTTCAAGACAAGACTTTAACTTGTTTAGCGTGCAACGTTAATTATTAATAATGTCATAAACCGATTGAATTGTAAAACAAAACAAAAATGACTAAGAAAAAAATGAAACTAATAAAACAAAATATCTTGTCAGCCTAGAAATAGAGTACTAATCGAAGGAAATTTCCATGAAATTATGAAAAGCTTAGCCAAGTTTTCTCCTTTATTTATAGGTATCATGCTCATTTACATCGGAACATTGTAATCAAACTTTTTTACATTATTAGGTTGTTTTATTATTATTTAGGATTTTTTTAATATATATCACACTAGTGTTATTATTATTATTATATATAGTAGATTTTAAGTTTTATTTATTATTGTTTGGTATGTGATTACAACTGTATCATTTCAATATTTGTTGTAAAGAATAGTCGTAACTAAAATAAAATATTTCTCTTAAAAAAAAATGTTATTTCATAAAAAATTGAAACAAATATTATATACTAAATACACTAATTTTCTTCACATTCATTAAAATTTACTAATTATTACACATAAACATTTTCCAACGTTTTAATATTTTCCCTTTTGTGTAAAAAATGCGTTTTCCCAATTTTTAAGAAAGTGTTAAATATTTTAATTTTCCATAAATTAATTTTAATTGTAAAAAATATTTTATTTTTAATGAGTGTTTGTAGATAAGCTATATCAAAAGTCTTAACTTATCATATTAACAATACGTTTAGTAGACGGGAAAAATTTAGGTTTTATTATGGGAATTTGATGTTGGAATGATATTTTTTTATGTTTTGTTTATCTTTTAAAAAATAACATTACCATTAAAATATTTTCATGGAAAGAGTTAAAAATATAAATTTCTCAAATTAAAATAAAAGTTTTATAAAAAAACATGTTACTGTTATTAAATAGTCTAATTTAATAATAAATTAAAGATTTTTAGCAAAAATAATACATTAGTTTTTATTTATAGAGAAAAATTGTCCCGACCTCAAGTCGTTGGACAGCATCGCTAGGGTCAATCACCGCATTCGAGGTATTGTCCGCTTTGGAGGTCGGTGCTCCGTCACGGTTTTGTCCTTAAAAGGCGCCTCGAAGGGTGAAGGGAGTATATAAACTGCCCTTGGCCTCGATTCCTGAACGATGTGAAACTGTATTGGCATACGGGAACAAGCCCCCCAGTCGAGGTCTAAGGGGAGTTTGTCCCCCTAGCTGAGGGGCGAAGGAGCCTCTTCGGCCCCACGGTGGGCGCCAATGTTCCGACCTCAAGTCGTTGGACAGCATCGCTAGGGTCAATCACCGCATTCGAGGTATTGTCCGCTTTGGAGGTCGGTGCTCCGTCACGGTTTTGTCCTTAAAAGGCGTCTCGAAGGGTGAAGGGAGGAGGGAGTATATAAACTGCCCTTGGCCTCGATTCCTGAACGATGTGGGACTGTATTGGCATACGGGAACAAAAATTATATAAATATTCTTAACAATATTATTAGAATAAAATATACAAGAATATGAGTTGAATTGTATTTTTCAAAACAAAATTTCAAGAAAGAGAAAAAACAAAATTTATAGAATTTGGTCTCAAACACTAAGAATAAGTTTAGTTCATGAAAATTTCCATAACTTCGCTAAAAATAGTTTTATAATAAGTATTGTTCATATACCGCTAGTATTTTTTTTTCATAATAGTCACTTGCAGAATTTTTTCAAAGAAAGAAGGAAAGGTGTAAAAAAAAACATCTAAAAGTAGACGAATGAGAAATATGAGTTCAGATTTTCTTACTGAAACGTTAAAAAAGATAATACAAAGTTTTACAAAATTTGAGTATCACAAAGAAATGCACATATATATGTGTGTACTCTTATTTTTATTCAGAGAAATCTTCATATATATCATATCTAACTTTACATAATAGGTTGACTAATAAAGGTTTTTTTTCCATCTGATATTGAAATTTTAGACGATATTAAGACTTTAAACAATATTTTTATATGATTTTTTTAATTTTATTTATTTATATATTATTAATCAGAAAAATTGGTAACCTTTTTATATCTAACAATTGATCTAGTGATCATAGAGATAATAAATTTTCAAATTCATAATTTCTTGAAATATAAAAAATATTCTGATACCAAAACTATTATTTTTAATTTATAGTCGGAATAAAAAAGTTTACACTACTATTGGATCATAAGTACACTCAAATTTTAAAAAAGGACTACTAAGATTAATTTGAAATTGAATAAAATATATAATAGTAGAGCCGTAAAGTCAGTAATTAATGTAAATTAATTCATATTTATAATAGTAATTAATACAACTTCATTCTAATTTAAATTTATTTTCATAATAACAGTAATTTAAATTTTAAAATTTAAAATCAATCACAGTGTCTTAAGTTGCGTGCCAAAAATTCTCGTATATGCAAGAAGGGAGCAAAATATAAGTCAATATTGGAGGTAGAGAGAGAGTATTGATCTTTCTCCGAAACAAATAATCAAAATTATAATTTTCAAACAAATGATTGAATATTCAATATTTGTTTAAAAATTATAAGACTTTCATTTAACAACAAAATATAATTAAATTAAATTAAACTATATACACACTTCACTTATATTTACCAACATGCTGTGGATCCGAATACTAAACAACTCATCTTTTTAAATAAAATTTTAGGTAAAAATTTTGAGAATTAAAATAAGAGGTTTGATGATTAATAAAATTTTCTGAACCAATTACCAACAAAAATAAATATTTCATTTTCTATACCAATTAATAACATGATAAAAATAAATAAACACTTTAATCTGTAAAAGGCCAATTCATGTACTATTAATAAAAAAAAAAGCAAGTAAAAGATAACTTTTAAATTAATTTTTTAAAACTAATAAACTCATTAAACATAATAATTGGAATATTAGCATTAATTATAATAGTAAAATGTGATTATATAATATGTAATTGAATTTAAATTTTTAAAGTATTTTATCCGTGCTTTGTCTAAACGTGTAGATAATGGAAGTGGGAACGCCGTAGTTTATTAGAGAAACACGTTTCTTTTTGGTTTAGGGTTTGTGCTTCGTGCTTCCTTCGTTTGGTCGGTTCTTTCTTAAGTTGTTTATATTTGAATACGGTTCCTCTTCTAAAGTTTTCTTTTTCATTTGTCATATTCCAAACTAAAAATAATATTATTTGCTTTTTCTATAATCTGTTACTTAATTTGTAATTAATTTATGTTTATATACACTTATTATGATATAAAAATTATAAAAGAAAAAATCATAATTTTTTACTAAAATCAATAAAATATAATACATTTTTAATCTATAAAAAAAATCTTAAAATTCACTTAAAACAAATATTACACTAGGTGTATATTTACACACATAACTAGTGTAACCTCTTAGCAATTCCCAACCCAAAACAATGTAAACCGCCATACTTAAAAAAAATAATGTGTGTGAATCTTAGCCATCTTCCTCCTCCCCAATTATGCAACTGCTAGCGTGTATATATATATATATATATATATATATATATATATATATATATATATATATATATATATATATAAAAAGTTAAGCTAAACCCACCAGCACATACAAACACAACAATCCTATATGTATCACCTTAAGACGCACTTTTTCATTTCTTCTTCCTTTTCCCTTACTTTTCTTATTCCAAATCCCACATATTTTAAAATTTGATCATACCTGAAAAATTAGGATTCACATTTATTTGATATTTTTTTAAAAGGATTTCATAAATTTAGTAATTTTACTATTGACTTTGAAAATCTCTTTCCACACAACTGATTTTAAATACAACTTGAAAATTATATTTGAATTATTGGAAAGATTATATTTAAAGTATAAATTTAGATTTTGTTTATAAGGTTGGTTTAATTCAACCACAAGCTTAAGTTGATTGAGGTACAAATTTTGAGTATCCTCTATCTAAAATTCGCTCAACGAACTTGAGTTAAAATTTTGGAGTGCTTTTGTTTCAAATCTGCTAAGCCAAATTCCATACGCTTAGTGGATCTGAGATGCAGTATTGGGGTGTTCTTTGCCCCAAATCCACTCAATCAAATCTCATGCGTTCATGCAACTTATTTTTTAAACCAATTTATTTAATTGAGTTGTGAAATTTAATGTTTTGTTACTATTGTTGATATATTATAATTGTGTTAAAAGTATAAATTTATGTATGATGGAATAATAAGTTGATGAATGAAATGAAATGAGAATCATCACTACAAGAAAATCATTAAATAGAAATCAAATTTAGAGACAAAATAAGAATTAGTTTTAAATATGTATCTAATTAGCTATCATTTCTAAATTGGTATCTAATTAGCTACCAATTTAGAAACTAATTTATAAATTTTATTATTAATAAAAACTACTTTAGATACCAATAATTTTGTTAGTCTCTAAAACGATATCTAATTTAGTCAATATAGTAACTAATTATTTTGTGTATCTAAAATTGGTTTCTATTTAATGATTTTCTTGTAGTGCATAAGAAATGTGATCGATGCATAATATTTTCAAGAAAGAAAAGATTGTGTTGGAATTGTTAGGATAATGTATTGATTTGTGAGTACTTTGTAAAAGGGATAATCCTGACTCTACTAGTATCTTAGAATCACATCGATGAAGAGTATTAAGTGGTGAAAGTCAAATGACATTCATATGTCTGAGTATGAGGTTTGAAAGAACTAATCAGGGTAATCATATGGATTTACCATGTCATATGAGGTGATTTGATATTGAAATGACTATGTTCATAGTTGAATGGATTCACAACGAGTAGTATGACAGGTGCAGGTCTCAATACTAATTTCAACACATTGGTTTTCTGGAAGTAGAGTCAAGTATTTGTGTGTGGATGTCAATTTTCTAACGGGAGTGATATTGAACTATGTCAATGGATTTCTGGCATGAGTGATGTGAAACGTGAAATATTTACATACACTTGGTTGTTTAGTATATTTGGAATGAATGAAATGTGATGATTCATGTGATTGTGATTGGATGATTCAAATCTAAATTTTTATTGAAGGTTTAAAGAATCACTATCTTACCCTACTTTCTTGTCGGTGTTTTTTTTTAAAATATGCGATGATAGTGTGTTTTGAGATATTGAAGTGAAGATGATGAAATTTTCCTTTTAGTTCGTCAAGCAAATTTATATTGCACTAATGCTTTGTTTGAAATTAAAGATGAATTTGAGGTAGTTGGTTTTAGTATATTTAAGGTGAAAGTGAGTGAAGAGTAAGATTTTTTGGATTAAGGGAAATACGATGAGAAATGAAAGGAAAGTTTAGAAAGTTTGTGAGTTATGTGATAGGTGTGATTGATAAATTTGTCATTGTGGTTAAAATTAAATTAAAATGAAATATGATTACATTATTTTATGTATAAAAAAAATAAAATTTATGTAAAAAATATTAATTTCGTATTTAAATAAAATATAAAGTGAATAAAATTGATATAATTACCTTATGGTCCCTACAATTATGGTCAATATTCAGTTTAGTACAATGATTTTTTAAAAAACAATTTGGTACCTTTGTTTTTTAAAAAGTACTCAAATTGGTCTTTTTTTTAAGTCTCACCCAACGGCGATAAGTGTTGCTTATGTAGCAGAGAGAAGTGAGATTGAGTGTTGTGTGAGGTGACAAGTGGAGTGGATTAACAAATTAGTAAAAATGAACATTGGGGATTATGGTTTTTTGAATTGCAATCAATGAGTGAGCGATTGGGGTTAGGATTTTTTAATTGCAATCAGTATGGTAACCAATGAGTTTGGACGATTGGGGTTATAGTTCAACATTGGTGAAGTGTGATCCCGTGAAGTACGATTGCGTGGGACAACGATTTTGTGAGGTGCAATAATTGTTGAACATGGTGCAGTTTTGTGTTTGCTCCTTTCTAAGGTTAGGAATTTTTCATTTACTTTGTGTTGGTTCAATGATTATGGGGTCTTTAAATGTTGTTTAATTGATTTCTTTATTTTATATGTTGTATATTCTGTATTTGATTACTTTAAGAGAACATTTATAGAGTAGTTTATGATGTAGGGTCCCACCATATGCAAAAAAAAAAAAAATTGTGTGTGGTCCAACATTTGGTTTCTGACATAATTAAATGAAGGACTGGTTTGTAATTTGTTTGATATATGTAGCCACATGTATATTTTACAGGGATATCTGTTATAAACTCCATATCATGTCAAAAGGTTTTTTTCAGCTTGTGGTCATTATAGTGGGACATTTTCTGATGGAAAATATGTTGGTGGTGATACATCAACATGGTCATGTGCTTCTGATACATGGAGTTACTTTGAAATAGTTGGCATTGTAAAAGAGATGGGATTTTTAACAATACATGAGATGTGGCATTCACGTGGAGGTTGTGAAGTGTTGGAGACTAGATTGCAGCTTATGGTTGGTGATGGTGGTGCAATAGATACGCTAAAAGTTGCAAATACATATTTTGAAGTTCACTTATTTTTAATGCACGTTGTATCAGAGGCAAAAGTTATGTTGGTTTTAGGTGATGGATTTGAGTGTGAGGTTGAGGGTGAAGATGATGTTAGTGAGCCTTACGGTGTGGAAGATGGTGTTGGTGATGTTGATGGTGTGGAAGATGATGTTGATGATAATCCGGAAGATAATGGTGTGAAAGGTGATGTTGAGGAAGATAATGAAGAGGAGGAATTTAGTGTTGATGAGAAACTTGATGGTGTGGAAGGTGATAGTGAGGATGATGGTGGTGAGGATGTTGGTGAGCATGATGGTGTGGATGGTGTGGTTGAGGAAGATGATGACGAGGAGGAGGAATTTCATGCTAGTTTGAAAGGTGATGTTGAGGATGATGGTGGTGAGGATATTGGTGAGCATGATGGTGTGGAAGGTGTGGTTGAGGAAGATGATGATGATGAGGAATTTCGTGTTGGTGTGGAAGGTGATGTTGAAGATGATGATGGTGAGGATATTGGTGAGCAAGAGGAGATGGAATGTGACCATGATGGTGGGTATATGTCAAAAGATTCTTCTTGATTAAGGGAAGTTGAATTTATTGAAGGTAAAATTCAAGTTCAGAGTAAGGGTACTAGAGACAAGGGTGATGGTGAGGGTACTAGAGATAAGGGTGAAGGTGAGGGTGAGACATTTGTTGAGGTTGAAGAATTGAGGGCTTCTGAGAGTAGGCAGAGGCGCAGAAGTAAAAGGTAGACAAATAATCTCATAGAAGGTTTAGAACCAAATTCTACAGATGATTTGCAGAATTTGGGTGTTGATGACGATGAAAGTAAAGGAACAGTTGTGCATGACAGAGGGTTGTCAGATACAAAGTGGGAATCAGAGGAGTTAGACAACATGGACGAAGTTGAAGATGGTGAGGAGGATATTAGTACTGGTGGTAAATTTCCATCCTTTCAAATGCCGAAGAGCATGGCAAATTTTTCCTAGGATCTGGGTACCTATTTTACAGACAATGAAGCATTTAAAGATACCATCAGAGCTTATGCTGTCCATTCAGGGAGGAAAATGACATTAGTAAAAATGATAATACAAGAGTTTGTGTATGCTGTAGTGGAGCCCAAGGACATTGTCAATGGTATGCATAATGTGGGTACTTACCCTAAACAAGATGTTGGCAGTTAAGAAAAATAAATGATGTACATACCTGTGTTAGGCAATTTAAGGTTAATTTGTTGAGTACTAAATGGTTGAGTGGGAGGTTGGAGTCTTCTTTAAGTCAGAATCCAAAAATGAGAAGTAATGATGTAAGGAATAAAGCTGTTAAAAAATGGAACATCGACATAAGTTAGTCAAAAGCTCAACGGGTAATGGCTATGGCATTGGAGAATGTCCATGGTTCATTTTAGGAGTAGTACAAATGAATTTATGACTATGCACATGAGCTGTTGCGCTCCGAATTTCACAGTGAAAGTAAAAGTTGAAGACATGAATGGGTTCAAAGTGTTTAACAAATTTTATGTTTTCTTAAAAGCCTGCAAGGATACCTTTATATCTTGTAGACCCATAATTGTTTTGGATGTGTGCTTCTTAAAAGGCTTTTATGTTGATAGCAGTTGGGAGGGATCCAAACGATCAAATGTTACCACTGGTATATGTTGTGGTTAGGGTTGAATGTAAGGATTCTTGGAGCTGATTTTTGCAGCTTTTAATTGAAGATATTGGGGTGTAGAAGTATGTGTAGGCATCACTTTCATGTCTGACCAAGTATTTTCTTTGTTGTCCATTATTGGTTTGTGTATATTTTTCATTTAAGTATTATATATGACCTTTCACAGGGTTTGTTGTCTGTCATTCGAGATCTAATACCTACAGTTGTCTAATGCTTTTGTGTTCGGCACCAGTACTCGAACTTCAAAAAAAATTGAAATCCTTAATGTGGAGGGTAGTCAGCAACACATATCCCCAAACATGGGGGATGGAGATGAAGGCTGTAAAGGAAGTCAATAATCAGACTTTCAAACATCTAATTTCACTACCTCCCAAGCAAGTATTCATAAAGCACATAGTTGTACTCACCTGTATTTTTGAAGTATTTAACTAATGTTTGTTTTCCTTTGCTAGGTTATGGTCTAGATCAAGGTTCACATTCACTCCAAAATGTGACTCACTTGTTAACACTATTTGTGAAGGTTTTAATAGTGTGCTTCTAGCTGTACGTGCAAAACCTATCATTACCATGGTAGAAGATATCAGGACTTATATAATGCAGATATGGGCAAAGAACATATTGAAAATTGCCTCGTTTGAAGGATCAATATGTCCAAAGATTTTAAGCAGATTACAAAAGGAAGCAAATCAAACTTGATATTGGATACCCAAGTTAGATGGCAACATTCATATGGTATTTTAAAAAGTTATTGTGTTAGTTGTTAGATATTTCTAACAAATTGGATGATCACAACACCTCCGCACATCACTTATTCTAAGTGAGGCATATCTCTATTATTGGAGAAAAAATTGCGATTAACTTGGAAATACATGACTACAACTGTCGGAAATGGATGTTGATTGCAATACCTTGTTGTCATGCATTATGTGCAATGATTTGTGAATGTGGATGCAGTTAACTTCATTTCATTTTGGTTCAAGTAGGAAATATATGCAGAGGTGTACAACTCAATTATCTATCTAGAGAACGGTGAACAAGTGTGGGAGAAAACTGAAATGCCAGATGTTGTGCCACCTTCCAAAAAGAAAATGCTTGGAAGACCAAAACAGAAGAGAAGGTTGGAAGAATGGGAGGTAATGAAGAACAAGATTCAGTTAGGCCAAACTAGATTAAAGAAAAAATGTGGGATCTGTCATAAGTTTGGCCACACCAGAAAGTCCTGCACCAAAAAACCATCTCAACAACCTCTAAGTGAGGCAGGTCCATTTGACCCAGGGCCATCTCAGCAAGCTCCATGTCGGGCAGCTCCAACCCAACCTCCTCCACCATCTCCCACTACTCAACCAAAAGATTCACAACCATCTCATCCAACTTGAAGGACAACAAGATCAAGTGCAAAATTTGGCAGACCCAACACGAGGCTTAAGCTTAAGTTACAGTCCAGGAGAGGGCAGTTTTGGAAGCCATGACTGCTTTTGGAACCTACTGATTTCAGTTTATAACTGCTTATTTTGAAAAAACAATTATTATAGGCTCCTATTAATGTATTTTGGAATGACAATTTAGGTTCATGTCGCCAATGTATTTGGTAATTTTCGCAGTACATTGATGTTATCAGGTTGTATGATAATTAAGTTTGGTTCATTACAAATGACTTTTCTTACTTCATTTCTTTCATGGTTAAATTTTATATTATACAACACATTACTTGATACTGAAATACAAATTAAAAATTCATTTTGGTTTACTTGATATTGAAATATTATAGAACACATTACTTCAAATATTTGGTTCATTAAAATTTATTTTGCATTACTTGATACTAAAATAAAAATTACAATTTCGGGATAACCTCAACACATTGACTCAACACACTAATACATATTACATTAACTCATTCAATCATAATCCCAAAAGAAACACATACGTCATGGGAATTTTAAGAACATAGTCAAATTGACAATGTTTATTACAACAACAACAACAAACAACCCTACTGACTACATCTTAATCCACTTTCTTGACACCTTGAGACGTTTTTCCAAACTATAAATCTTGTTTCTTTGTCTAGCAATAATTACATCTTTGTCATCCCAATGTCTTCAATGCATCCTCTGAAGAAATTGCATCCATGCTTACGCCACTCCTACTATGTATTGAACAAAACGTTAACCTAAATAATCAATAACAATGCATATTTTTTCATAAACACAGTTCAATACATCTCACCTTATACTATGAACACCCCCAAAATTGCCTCCCACCATTTTTGACAGTTGGTGTTGTTCTCAAAACCGCAAATTTCCCACAATCGCAAATGGGAGCAACCAATATGGTCTTGCTCCCACCACCATGGCTACAATTAGACTAGTTCTGCACTTCCTTCCGATTACAGGTGCATGATGATGCAAATGTAGACTTATAGCCAAACATTCTCACTCAAGGAAACACTAAACAACAACGAATCCAAGAACGAATCACAAAAGCCAACTCCTTCCTTTCACCAATGAATCCACAAAATCAAACTCCACCACAACCTCCAACACACACCCTAGAATCAAACCACCTCCATAAATGACCCTCATATTCGTTCGCAGACCACCATCCAAAAACGTTAACAAGTACAAGAAACTCTAACCCCCAAACTTTACTAATCTCTACCAAACCCCTCCACTTGTCACCTCACATAACACCCAATCTGATGTGTCTTTAAATTGACAGTCCACATCAACATTTTTCTCTGTCTCAAAAGCCGCACTTGACGTCGTTAGGTGGAACTTAACATAAAGGACCAATTTGAGTACTTTTTAAAAAACAAAGGGACCAAATTGATTTTTTTTTTAAATCATGATACTAAATTGAATATTGATCCCAAATGTCGAGAACAATAAGGTAATTATACAAATAAAATTTGTATAACTAAATACAAATCTAAATTATTTAATGACGTATTTAAGAAATATGAAAGAAAAATAATTATTAAATTATTCAAAATTTTAAATAAATACAAATTTTAAATTATTTAATGTACTATTTAAATAAAATCTAAAATAAATTAAACTTTTAAATTATTCAAAATCCTAAATAAGTATAAATTCTAAATTATTTAATTTTTTATTAAATAAAAATATAAAATAAATAAAATTATTTAATTATTTAATGTTATATTTAAATAAAAAATTGAAATAAATAAAATTCCTAAATTATTTAAATTTAATATAAATATAAATTCTAAATTATTTAATGTTTTATTTAAATAAAATAATGAAGAATATTAATGTAAAATAACTCGTATCATTGCTTCACTTTTCTTCATGCACATTGATGAATTGATTTTTAAATTTTTTTTTCTGTTTTTCCACACACTCGTCAATCCACTCAAATTACTGAAAACAAGAAATTTTGAATCCTCACACAATAAACACAGTATAAGCGCAATTTTCACAAATAATTTTTTAAATTAACTGTTTAGATTAATTAGATAATAAATACTTTAGTTCTTTATTAGGAAATCACTAACATCTTTTTTAGGATGGTTTTTTTTAGTATTACAATTTTATCTTTGTAACACTCCAAAAATACATCGAAATATTAGAATACAAGTTCTACATATTTCTATACAAGCTTAGAGTTTCTCAAAACATTCCTAATACATTATTAGAGTTTATAGAGAATATTTACAATATAACTTTTAAAACAACATCTTAAAGCCTTCCCGACCCTCCAACACGGTATGATCATCTACTCAGTCATCGCAATTCACAGCACAACAAGAAAAGTAAGGGTAAGCTAGTAAAAATAAAATTTTATAACATACACAATGAAATCAAAAGAGAAAACCAAATTTCATCATCTACAGGGATCTTACTTTGAAACTCTCCCAAGTGACAATTTCTTCTTTGTCCTCCATCATCTGCTTCATACCTATCCATCAAAAGTCAGTTTCTTCAATAAGCATATAAATGGCATAAGATAACTTTCTCTCTTCAGGGCATTGAGTAGCTTCAAAGATTCTTTTTATGTCTCTCACCCACTGGTCTGCTTCATCTGGATTTACCTTTACATTAAATTTGGGTGAATTGTGTCTCAGAAAATCCTTCAAACTAAAGGTATGGGGTTGCTGATGAAGCTGAGATGCTTCTGTTGGTAATCTAGTTGTTTCTAATTGATGAAGGACGGCCTGATGTTGTTGTGCCATAGTAGCACTTTGTTGTTGCAAGACCCATCATCTTTATTGCCCGAGTTAAGTTGGACACATCTACTGGTGGAGGAGAGTGAATGGTCTACATGTCATCTATTAAGCACATAAAGAATTGGGTTAGAAATTACTAAAAATTTCCAACTACATCTTTAAGACAAATTAACTTAAAAGAAGTAATCACACAAAACAGGTAAAAACCAATCAACACTTATCTCTAAAATGTACTATAATTATTTAGAATTAAGGTAGAAAATCATTTTGATATAGTCATGAGTGTGCACCCTCATCACTATATCAAGATTCTTTTCATTCTTAATACTTTCACCTTTATTCATAACAACTAATTTGACTCAAACACAAACAAGATTTCAAGAAAAAAACTTTGTCAAACACCTTATTGGAAACTTTTAACTAAAGTCTTGAGGCTAGACTTAAACAAAAATCTACACGCAGGAGAAACAAAATAAACCCACTACCCTCATGTTATTTTAAGGATGATCCGCTCTGATACCATTAAATGTAACACCCTAAAAAACATCTAACTACTAGAATACAAGTTCTACTTATTTCTATACAAGCTTAAAGTTTTTCAAAACATTCCTAATACATAATTAAAGCTTATAGAAATATAAATATTTACAATACAAGTTTCAAAACAACATCCTAAAGCCTTCCAAACCCTCCAACACATGTATGATCATCTGCTCGTGTACATAGTACAATTATCGCAGTTCACAATACAACAAGAAAAACAAGGGTAAGCTAGTGAAAATAAAATTTTACAATACACACAATTAAATTAAAAGAGAAAACCAAATTACATGGATCAATTTCTCAATTATTCAATTTTCTTCAAATCCCAACATAAAACAATCACGTAGATCTCACATAGATTTACACATCCAAGATATTTAACAAACATAATAACAACTCACGTCTTACAGAAGACCCGTATTAAGTAAGTCCTACTAGAGACTAACACCTGATCCAAAGATTACCAATGAATCCAAGAGAAAGGATCATGGTAATTTTAATACAACCCATATGTCACGGTGTGCATGAACTCCCCCGTCAACTTCTCACAACCTGATATCTTAGTTTATGTGACTTAGATCGTCAGTGAAACTCAGAGATCTTTGTTGCCACATAGGCATCAATACTAATTTACAAAGAAACATTAGTCCATACATTATCCTAAATGTATTTATACCATTTTCATCATACAATATCATTCAAAATGCGATCCATAACATTCAAAAGTCTATTTAACATAGAAAACAACACTTAAATACTAAACCATCAAAATCTAACATTTCTACAAGTTTAAATAATATATAAACAAACAACACAATATATAACACACTACATCCAGAATTGAATATCAAGACCATGTCCTCTCTATATTCAGATCTTCTAGCCTAAGATGTTAAAAATTAAAGTTAACTTCCCTCATCTTAAAGCTTGCTTTCCAAGCAACTTCTAAAATTTTATCCTCTCAGTATGGATAAGTTTCAAGATTTAAAGGTCTATTGCAAGTTATCCAAATAAACCAGAAATTCAGTATATAATAGAATAAGTTGAGAAAATTACTCTTCTAAACTGACCCCACCAAGATTGATGACTAAATTCTGAACAAACAAATAATAAATGATTTTTAAAGTAAAAATGAACTTATTATGTTTAAAAATTTGATCGGGTCAGCTATAACATGGTACGATCAGATTCTAAAGTAAATGATGTATGGAATGGGAAATGAAAAGAAAAGGAAAGGGTTGAAAAGATGGAGAGAGAAAGAAGAAAGAAAAAAAAAATGGTGAAAGGGACTTACCTGTTTTTTATTTATTTACATGGTAAGTTGTAACACTCTCCCCTCTTCATTAATATGTATTTATTAATTATTATTTAATTATGACGAGAATATTATGAAAATCTTAGTTGAGGTGAAATTACACTGTAGATAAAAAATCATATTTAAAACAGATCTGACTTTATTTTATAAAATCCATAGATTTTATAATTATTTTAAAATTTAATTATAATAATATTATAATTAGATAATATTATTTAAAATAATTAAACATGAAAGTTTAATACAATGTTATCAGTTAATTAAAATTATTAACGTCTGTAGTATTTATTTATGTTTATTTTTTAATAATCTAAAATTTATTGATTTTAATTATTAATCAGTTTTTTTGTATAGATAATTATATAATAAAGAATAAAACATATATTTATATACATTTTTTACTTAATTATTTACAAGTATAGTAATCTATTACAAAAAACTATAAATAAAATACTATATTTATTAATTTTGAAAAATAATAAAAAAGTAATATTATATTATATATTTAATTAAAATAAAAGAAAAAAAGTTCCTATTGAATTAGTTTAAATAAAAAATAAATATTTTCTTTAATTTTGATCCTGTAAAAAAATACTAAACAAATCTATATTTTAATTAAAATTATATTTTAAATAAATATTTAAATATAGTTATATTATTTATAATGCATGCCTAATAGAAATTAAAATTATTTATTTAAAAATTAATGGTATAAATATATGTGTTGGAAATCCACGTCGACGAAAATATTTCATTATATAT
This sequence comes from Phaseolus vulgaris, assembly GCF_051622355.1. NCBI lineage: Eukaryota > Viridiplantae > Streptophyta > Magnoliopsida > Fabales > Fabaceae > Phaseolus > Phaseolus vulgaris. The sequence continues at coordinate 31,558,513 of NC_143500.1, read as the reverse complement.
AAGTGGGTGCAAACCTTATCTCATGAACCGATTTTATGGGATTGAGTTACACTTAAAGTTCACTTTGTAATAATATGTTTTATTATTTATTATATAATTATCTATAATTAAAAAATATAAATTTAAATTATTAAAAAATTTAAATTTAAATTATTAAAAAATTTAAATTTATATTATTATAAAATTATTTAAAATATAAAAAATGACATAAGTTAATGAATTTAATAAGCTCATAACATTATATTAAAATTTTATATTTAATTATTATAACTAGTATCAAATGTTAACGTTATAAATACGTACATCCAAATATATTTAATTATAATATTATTAGAATTAAATTTTAGAATAATTATAATGTTACTGTATAATAGTTAATATATATACATATTTTTTTTATAAAATAAAGTAAGATCTTTCGTAAAATTAATTTTTGTATGAAGTGTCCATTCCTAAATAAGGAAGATTTTGGTACTATTCTTTTTCATAGTATAATAACTATTAAATATATACTAATAAAGAGAAAAGAGAGAGAATTTATAAAAAATATATTAATGATTTTCTAAAAATTAATTAATTGCACCTATTATTTAATTAATCTGAACAATCAATTCCAAATAAATAAAAATTAAGATTAATAGTAAGTTATTTCACTAATTTTTTAAATAAATGAATATCTTATATATATATATATATATAATTAAAAAGTTAGTAAGTTAGTAACTATAAATATTGTTTATATAATGTATTCCTCACAGTGTATTTGTGGTAAGTAGATTTTTCATTATATAAATTTACAAATATATATATATATATATATATATATATATATATATATAGATATATAGTTTTTGGAGCATTAGAAATAATATGCCTCTTGGGTGTACAAGTATAAATATGCAAATTGACATTTCACAATTTCTGGTCAATAAAACTTTAAATTAATTAAGGTATATGTCTTGCATTAAATATTTTAGTGTTTCAATTACCACTAATATCAGTTTGAAAAAAAATATTAATTATTGATTCCTGAGAAAAAAATATGTTTTTTTACAGATGATGTGTAGTATAAGACATGTTGAGTGACACACATTTTTATATACGGAAACATAAGAACATTTAAATCTTCAAATACCAAATACAATATGTCCATCACACACTTTATACTTTGTCGATGAGACACTAATTATACACTTTATACTACCAAATATAATATGTCGATGACATACTAATTATACACTTTATATTATCAAATATAATATGTAGACACACTAATTATATATTTTATATTTTTCGGAATAATTATAAATAGGTTAAATGTGTTCATCTACTATAATATAAAATTAATTTTTTCTTTTTATATTTTTTAAACTTTAATTCATCCATATATTTATAATATAAAAATAATTGAAATTAGTTTTTTTTATGTGAAATGATTGTTAATTTCTTTTAAAGATTTTTTTTTTAAATTCATTATTATTTTGATGCAAATGGATGTCCACTATAACTACAATAAATAAGTTGATGAAATGAAACTTTAAATTGAATCAATCTCATACAAAATAACCTATTTTAATTATTTTCAAATTACAAATATGATTGATTTAAAGTTTGAATCCGAACAATAACCAAATTCATGTTACAGTACAAAAATAAAGAATATATTTAAATCGTTATAAATTGAAAAAATGGGTTTGATTTCTTCTTAAATCACCATCACACTCCTACAGATAAGATTACTTTTTAATCCAAAACACGAGAAAAAATATTACATAAAAAATAAACAATAAATGATTTATATTTGTTAAACTTGCTATTATATGGAGATTTCAATTATTCCATCTTTATAATCATCGCAAAATTGATTATGAAACAATATTTTAAAAACTTGAATTGATATAAAATATACTTATGGTTTCAAATTAGAAGTTATGATCAAATATATATAAATAATTTATACTAAAGTGAAGTTCAATTCTTTATGGAAACAATATTTGATTAGCTTAGGACACGATCTTAGAATACCAGTGGATCATAGAAAAAAATTATAATCATCAACAAAAATCTAAATTATCCAATGAACTATTTAAAAATTATTAAGTTGTGGTGGAAAAACAAAATCGACGGGCCAACCAAAGTTTGATTTTTTTTATAACTCATTTTAAGTTTTAAATAATTAGATCCTGTTCAAATTTCTCTAAATTGAATGGGCAAATATATAAATTATTATGGGCTAGAATCCAAAATGGACAAACCAGTTCAAAGTTTGAGAATTTCTTCCGGCACCACCGTACATTTATTCTGCAATAAACATTAGAATTCCTATTTTGTCATTGTTAGCTTAATCTGAAAATCATGTTTTTCAAATTGAATAATCTAAAAGTTATTTTTAATTTGAGGATTACATAATTCCAAAATCGTTTTTCTTTTTAAAAAAAACTTAGATGGTAGAGTTCAACTTTAAAGGAAGGGGTGGCGAGCATCCAACACAATATTAGTGACCATTCACTTATTATTTTATGGAGAAAATTGCACAATTTCGAATTTTAATTTTTTTTTTCCAGATTATGCGATCTTAATAGATACTTTTTAAAACCTATGAAAAGAAAATTCATATCTATGAAGATACAGTGTACAAAAGAAATGTATGGAGGTTCAAAAAGAAAAAGAATGAGGCTTCCTAGGGCTTTTGGTTGGACCAATAAAAAGAGAAAGACACAAAGTGCAAAGCCGTAATTCAAAAAAATAAGGAGGGGTATTTAGTCTTTTCAGTAAGAGTAAAAACCCTAATTCTAATATTCCCGTTATATAAGTCAGAGCCAGAGGCCTGTTTTACATCTCACAGGTTGAAGAGAACCCTCCTTTCTGTAATTCCAAGCTACTCTGCGAACGGCCAAGTCTTTGAAATCTTCTTACCTTTTTTTTTTTTCCGTTTTTCATTTGCCTCTTGAGATGCTTTTGATTCATTGATCATGTCTCATGGGTTATCTCCTAATCAATGATGAAAGAGGCGTAGATTTTTCGCAGGAATGTTGAGTCGCTTCGCCTTCGTTTGTTCAATCCAGGCGCAGTGAATTATTGAACTGCCAAATCACCTTTTTCGGTTTTCAATCTTCCAAAAAGTTTTGTTTTCATGTAGTTTTATTTTTACATATTACTTATGGTATTTTGATTTTATTTTTGAGTCTAGGGTTGTGGGATCCAATGATGGCATGAAATCTTTGAGACCTGATTGTCTAATTTGATGACAACTATAAGCATACTGCTGAGGATTCCATCCAAAACTTGAAACATGTGTTCAGTTTTTTTGGGGGTGTTGTTGTTGGATATGTATGATTGTAATTTGGAAGAGTAATAGGAAAAGTGAAAATAGATCTGGAGGATGAAATATGCACTGGGCTCTGAGCAGTTCCGATAATGGACTGCTATACTGATGCATTATGCTAGCCTAGAAAGCTATGTCTGACTATTTCTTTCACTTTATATTTTTGTTTTTTAACAATGTATTTGGGTTTTTAAAGTTTTATGCTTTTTTTGTTGGACAAATTATACCTTCACAACGAGAAAGTTCTATACATTCATTCATTGTGATAATTTTTACAAAAAAAAATATAATTAAAAGTAAATTTTTGTAATTTAGAAATATGAGTAACTATTAAAATAATAATATTATACTATGAGAGTGTAAAAAAAAAGTGGGTTTTGTGATTTTTCTTTTGTTTTCAAAAGAATGTACTCAATTTTTTTTTTCATATTGATTAATTATATTTGAATATCACGGTTTTGGCCTCTTTCAAAATGAAAGAACGCCCGTTCTTATTTTGTAAAGATATGAAAGAATATAGAAAAAAAATATACTAATGTAATAAATATTTGCATATTGGGAAAAGGAAAAATGATTATTGACATTATAAACCCTAAATCCTGCATATTGGGGGAAAGGAAAAATGATTATTGACATTATAAGTCTACCAGCTGGAGTTAATGAGATTTGGACTACGAATTCCTCTACCCAATATTATAAAATAATTTTATATCAGAAAAGGAAATATCATCAAAAAACAGTTACATGAAACATCATTATACATTGTACAATTATCCTGATGAATATCCAGCTGGCACTGCATTGTATAAAAGATCTACCTACTGATACCTGAAGTAGCAGTATAAGATAAGATATACGATGAAATACTCCAATACAGAAAAAAACATTATGCAGAAAAATGCTTTTACCTGATACCTTAAGTAGCAGTATGAGATAAGATATACGCTGAAATACTCCAATACAGAAAAAACATTATGCAGAAAAATGCTTTTACCAAATCAGGCAGTTTTAATCTTGCCTCCAAAAGCCATTTACCAAATTACGTTGGACTCAAGAAGAATGGTTCTGATACTAAAATCCAAACTACATCCTAAATGCAGCAACAAAGAACTCTAATGGAGCAACCCACGCAAATGGATTTTATGTCGAAAAATCCTCTTATGCCACATTTTCTATAGACACCTAATTATGTTTAATAATTTTTTAATATCTACATTATCATCCAAACTTCATTATTTTATATTTTTTTGAATTTAATTGATACAATTTTTTATTTATTAAAAGAGCAAATACCAATTGAAATGAGTTTGCTGAGTAATAGATTCTTGCATACAAATTTTTCATAGTATTTGATATAAAAAAAATAAGCATATATTTATACAAATTTTAATTAAAATCTGCGTATTCATATTTGAGAATCCAATTTAAATATTTACTCATTTAATATTACTCAGGTGCAAGGAGAAAAACTGTCCAGATTACATTCACACCCAATCCTAAGGATTCGCAGATAGAACCTCACCCTTATGCAACCTCCACCTTCTTTACTTCCCCAAATATGCAACCACACAGCATGCAGACCACAGTACAAAATGTAGCTGATATGACCAGAATTGGACAGCACTACTTCAGTGAACCTATCTTTCTAACTACCATCACTACCAGACACCTATTTTCCTGCCACCCAAAAGATGTGCTTGGTCTTCCCCCGAAATCATCCACCTTACAGTTGACAGCTGAGAGAACTTTAGCCCGGCTGCAACCCTCCATACTTGTATATATCAGATGCAGCCCTCCATAGTTACATATTAGATGCAATTCTCTATAGCTATATATCATTGAGCACCTAGACCGGATATACCTAGACCAAAGTGGAGATGTAATACCATTAATCTTGCAAGTCCTAAAATTGACAGTCAGTGCAAATGGTACATACCTCTTCCGAGCCGTGCTTGATCTTCATACAAGGAGCTTCCAAGCCACAAAAACTATTATATTGACAGATCTAGCAGATTAACACTTCATGTAAACCAAATTCTAAGCTCACAATTACATGAACTATCCACTTAAAACGAAAATACTAAAATTACTTACAGAATAAACTTCTATTAACAACGCAACGTTAGAGCAAAGAACTGTCAATGTTCAAGCATTTGATCATGGAGTAATGTTATATCTAAACCAAAGATCTTATTTATTTTCCTAATATTGTGTTCAAATATTCTAGAAGCACAGAAACGTTTTATAGTTTTATTTTTCACATTATAAGAACATTTTAAAGTTATTTCTTTAGCTCCCAAATTCATTCGAATCTTCAGCATTAAATTTAGGGTTTCAGCCATCACAGCTCTTTGCAACGAATTGCATAGGAATGTCAGTAAACTAAAGTTGAAGCCCTGCCAGTACCTACCAAAATACATAATCTAGACAATGTTACTGTAGTAATTTTGTTCTTTTCATTTGCCCTGCATTGATCGCTACGAATTCAAAATTGTATACATTTGATATTGGATTTTGGTATAGCAGTGATAAGCTCTACCCGGTGTGATATGGCGTGGGTAGTTTTTGGTTGCTGATTTCAGCGCACCGGATTTGAGAAGAATATTACAACAAAGTACACAATGAATCCAGCAATAAGTATCCCCCCATAGATATAAGTTTGAGACGAGTGCACGGGATATCTGTACTCAATTTTGCAGCATCTCATATTATCCCTCTCGCTGGCCAAGACATGATCAACATATCTGCAATTCACAAAATTGTAAATAACCGACTTGAACAGTATCATGGGAAAAATATCAGTTTACTAGAATGAGTTCTCCCCATTTTGACAAGATAAATAAAGACGTTCTAAAATACAGGGTAACTTACTGTTGGGTGAACATCGTGCTCTGCAGAATATCTGAACTGTTTAAGTAGGCATCCTGTAACCGATGATCATATAACAGTGAAGACATATCAACAAGCTGCTCCTCAAGGCCCTGGTGTATGTAAACAAATTGCAGTATGTTAAGAATACAAATGCCTGCAAAATCAGGTCAAGAACTCCATTCAAGTAAAGCTTACATCAAGATATTTTTCTAAGCGATCTACTAATTCATGTGGGAAGGGTTCAGGCAAATTAGTAGTTTTCTTGTAGAACTTCTCTAACCACAAATCAGTGTTTGACTTTTCTTTCTTTCCTTTTACTGATTCACCAAGGGGAGTTTTCAGATACTCTGCTGCAAAAGTTTGTACCGTCTGCATAGAATTGACAGGTAATTTCATGGAATCAAGTACTGGTATTTATTTAAACTCAAATGAAGCATGAATTACCTCTGATGTATCACGAATTTTATGAAGTACAGAGTCCACACGGGCATATATCGAGTTCCTCTGTCAATAAATAAAAAGATAATAAGAGAAATACCTTTTGGTAAATAAAATTCACTAGGGCATACAGAGAGAGCACTAACCAAAGCAACATCTTGGAGCATTTGACTGATGTGAGATGTATTAGAGAATGGTCCAAATGGATGACAACCAGCTGCCCAAAGCCAATTTACAACAGGTCTTTCATGTACATGAGAAGCCTTCTCATATGGTGCACTTAAACCACCTACAACTGAGGCAAGACCAGCCAATATATGACGGTGTGCCTGAGATGGAAGAGCATGCCTTTTCTGTGTTTCTGAAACGTAACTGTCAAACAAGACAGTTAAGAGTGGTGTTAAGTTTTGCAAAACAAAACTGATAAATAACGAGGAAACCCATGGTATTTGAAAGCAGAGTTTGAAATGGTTTCTTTGAGTCGAACAATCCAAATACAGTCAGCATGAAAAGAGAGTACACTTAGCTTTCTAAAAAACTAAGTGGATTGTATCACAATGCATTAACAACATATCCTCAAAAAGACAGACAAACATTTGAAAATAATCAAAAGGTAAAAATCATTGGCACTATTAAATTGAGATGTGGAAACTTTATGGACAAAAAGGATTAGAGGTTCCACATAGAAACATAAGATGGTTTTATAGAGCCTGCAATAGTATAGATGTTGCCAGTTAGGAATAAGTCATAATAAGCAGTGTGCAGCCCATTTATTCCTTCCTCTCCCATATACGCATCAAAATGTCTACAGTAGTATGTATAAATCTTCAATTTGAAAGAACTGGATATCTGAACATTTATATTTACTCACCTTAAGGGAATCTTTTCATTTTGATGCTCAAGCACAATTACAACATCATTGCTTGTCCATACCATACTTTCATCCTCCATCATAAGGTTTGGATCCACATCCGCTAGTGATAGCACAAAGCTGCATATTAAAAAGCATTACATTCGAAAATTTCAGCACTGAATTGGTTTTGAAACAAAATAATGTCATCAATAACAATCAAAATATTTTACCATATAACAAGTGCAATATGATGCATTTCATTTAAAAAAAGACCATCAGAATGAATATAATGATCTAATCACAAGTATTTAAATCTTCCCAAACTATGTGATTGATTGATATAATAGATCAACACAGAGGAGTACTTCCAAAACTTTCCTTACAAAAGTTCAACTCTCTAAGATTTTTTTCTAACAATTTTTTCAACTTTGACCAATCACTGTTGAAATACAAATAAATATATTTTGTATGTTGGGAGCTACATATAACCAATATAATATCTTTTAGGGGATAACTTTTTTCGTCTTTTGAGTTTGAGTTATTTGAGTATTCATTTTCACCACCAAATTTTGGGTACCAACTTTATGAAGTCCAAAGCATCTAACTGCAAATTTGTAGGCCTAGGTTCACCTCAAGTGTCCTAATTGACCTAAGTGAGAGATCAGTTGGAAATAATAAAAGTACAAAAGAAGGTGTTATTAAATATGAATATACAAGAACAAAGACACTAAGATGTTACGGTTGTATTTCAATGTTCATCTAGGAAAAAAGATAGCAGTGTACGCACACAGGAATTACTCTAGTTCCATATGTTGGTTGTAGATCCCCTTGTTTCTTTACTTTCTTTTTCCTTTTGCCACCATATTTTGAGTTATATGAAGCCCATAGAGGCTTATGCTTAAGAATAGAATCAGTTGACTCGTCAGATTCATCCATCCAATTCTGGCGGAGGAAATATTTACTTGAAAGAGATGGGTCAGCCACTTCAAGCAATCCAGCAGCAAGCACATCAGCAGAACGTTCCATCTCCTGTAAAATGAGGTTTCAAGTCCATTATCCATATATAAATAGCTAATATAGTAATAGAATTAATTTGCATTTAGCATCTTAGATGCGGATCTATTTAATTCAACTATGTGGATAGTGAATTATGGAGGTTTCAGAAGATCGCTTAGGCTTAAAGTATAATATGAGCAGCACTATGTCTACTAAGCATTCAAATTTGTCTATTAAACAAAAGGGGTTACAAACTGATACTCATGATCAACAACTAACTAGGTTAGTACAATTTTTTCAATTAATTACCCCATGAAAAGGAAGAAATCAATTGCCCATGTCAAGTCATATGAAAAACTAAAAACAGAAGATTTAAGCAACAAAGAGTACAAGGCAGCACTCACTTCTCTTAAAATAGCACCATCTAGATATGTCTTGGTATGAACATGGAAACGACCATCATTCTTGGTTTCCTGCAGGGAATGTCCACGCATAGCTTTTGAAACAGCAATTGCTAGCTTCTCATGGCGATGTAATGAATGTGCACCCCCAATAATTACTAATTCTTGCCCATCATGAAGCATACTCTTCACCTGTGGAAAGAAAAAATGTAACAGTTGCATGATGTTCCTACTAAATTACAAAAAACCTCAGTTCTAGAAAATCCATAAGGCAATTTTCAAACCGAGTTAACAAAAATAGGTAGTCTGCCCTAAAGGAAATTACAAACCTCTGCCTCAATATTTTCTATGTCAATACTGTAATTATGGCCCTTTTCCATAATGTTGTATCGATTATGATTTTGCAAGACAATTATTGGTATAAGCAGTCTTGAAGTAAGATCAACAGTTTCAAACCTGAACAAATCAATAACAATACAATTAAACTCTAGAGCTAATACTTTGGTGATCAGTTAATAAATCATTCAAGTGCACATACTATTCACATTCTAGAGACAACTACAGCCTAAATTACATAAAAGTATAGAATACTAAACAAAAGAATAACAAAGGGGCACAAGAGAAGGATAACAATATGTTGGACATCCCATATCGACTATAGTAAGACCAAATTATAATATATAAGTGGATGCAAACCTCACATTTTAAGTCAATTTTTTAGGGTTGAATTAGGCTTAAATCCCACTTTCTAATATGGTTATCAAAGTCTATCCTAATGAGTCAGGCTGCTATTGGACTATCTACAAATATTTAGTTTCACGCTCGAGATGTCTAGTCCTTAGCGTGAGGTGGTGTGTTGGAAATCTCACATCAACTAGAGATAAAACAAAATTATAGTATATAAATGGATGCAAACCACATCTTACAAGCTGATTTTGTAAGGTTGAGTTAGACTTAAACTCCACTTTCTAAGACAATGTTTTGGAGATGAAAATTAAGGTTGGTATCATACCACAAGTTTCAAAAATTGAGCATCCAGAACCCATCTTACAACATTAAGGGGAACACAATTAGGATGCCATGTATAAATTCCAACCTAGATAGTTAAAATGGTTCTGCTTAAGCAAAGAGCTTATGAGCTTATGGAAATTCAAGCAGAAGACAATAAAATCAGCTAAGCTAGATAGTTTGGGCAGTGAAAAGTCAACAAAAGCATGTCCCACCCCCACTAAAATAAAAGATAAGAATCATGAGATAAATTAATGGATAAAGAAAAACTAAAAATAAGAATAAATGCATATCATAAAGAGAAAGTTCTGAGACCACCAATTGAAGAGATAATGAGGAAAAGTTGCATGCAGAGGTTTGGTTATGTGAGACAAGCAAAATAGAAGGCTTTCCAATTAAAAGGGGCCAAAGAACAAAGAAAACCTCAAGAGAAACTAATAATATAAAAGACCTCACTCTAAAGTGCTTTACAGAATTTAAGGTTGTTGTAGAATCCAGTGGATCCCTGTGTAGTTGACGACCCTGCTGATAGGATCTCCAATGGCACAGCTAAGGTAGTGTTGCTTAACATTCTTTGAATGGACCCAACTATTCCACATCACATTTAACAACCCTAGCAACATTTTACAGCATAGGTGCAACTTGCAAAAACTTAAAATGAGTCTGATGTAATACCCTATATATTCATATGATATGCTTTATTATATTTGTTTTTATTTAAACTTAAAAGGTAATAATATTCTAGTCATGTTTCAACTGCTAGAGTTACGGTCAATGTGTATGGTTGATCTGATATTAATTTTTGTCAAAAGAGACTGACTGGCAGCTGGATTGATTCCTGCAGAGCACTCCTTTCCAATATCAGTTTTATGGGCTTTTAATGTTAGGAATTAGTTGCTAAAACAAGGACAGTTCTTACACCGCTGATGCCACATGTGATTGGAGCAATGGTGAAAACTCAATAGTAATGGTTCTTGTAGATAGAAAACTCTATTGAAGATGCTCCTTGTGGGATAAGGCTTAGCAGTTGTTATTTGCTTATAGATCTCAATACCTCACATCAGGTGCAATAACATGTTCCACCGTGGTTGATACCAAAGAAGCAAGCTGTCCAAGAAAAATATCATTGCTTGACTGTTGAGAAGTTGTGCTCATACTACTAGGATGGATCACATTTCGTAATCTTGGCAGAGTTCTAGAACAGACACTTCCTTCTTCAGCTTCAATCTTACCGTAAGTGCAAGGCCCTGCTGAAAGGTCAATCACCACAAATCTGAATGAATAAACAAAAACAGTCAGGCTCATGTATGTATGATGTATGGGCTAACAAAATTTCTTGAGATACAGAATATACCATTAAACCAATTTTTCCCAGGGAAACTTTTTGAGAGAAGAAACTAAAGTTTAACAGAAAATACAAAACAATCACATACCTGCCAGAGCTTAGCCAAACTTGAGTTGCTCCTCCACCATTGTAACGATAACGATAGATGTAATCTCCTTCTTGTTTTTTCATATCTTCCCCAGTTAGGTCAGGAATTTTCCCGTACATTAAACCATCAAGATCGATTTCCTTATTTCTAGGATCGAGTCTCACCTACAAGTAATTTTAAATTAGCAGAAAAAAATATTTAAAAAACATACAATTGCCACAGTAGTAGAGAAATATGATATTGAACACGCAGGAAGAACGAAGAACTTATCCAGGTACTCATATCTCCCCCCTTAGTAATTCGTGAAAGCAAAATTATCAATTATACTATGTGTTACATAGAGTTAATATAATGCACCAAATTTATAGAAATTAAAGTAAGATATATCTAATATTGGTAACTAAAGGTATTGCTTATTGATTATACCTTGTCAAAGTTTACAATAAATATTGCACTTGGCACTGGTCTGTCCATCTCCGTTACAGAAGATCCCACACTGTCCATGTCAAATATGTAGGAGTACAGCCTTTGAAATACTGGTTCCACATCTGTTGCTTCAACTTCAAACAAAGGTACCTCCCTTCCAAACTCAGTCTGCAAGTTGTGGTAAGCTTTAGCAAGTGTCCTATCCAATAAAAACAAAAGAAAGTGGCATAGAAAAAGAAAGGACAACACAGTTACCTCCCGTGCTTTTCCTGCAGGAACCATTGCTTCTTTCAGTGCTTTCTCAAGTGCTATAAGTTCAGGCTGCCCAGCCTGCAGTGAGAATTAGATTTTAAATTATTAGAGTTCATATCTATCTAGTTGTTTGTACATGATCGCCTATACAAAGAAACAGACAATGACATCAAAAAGAATGTCCGACTGTAGAATATGCTTCAACAAAAATGCCAAATAGAACAGTCTTAGTCAAACCATAAGATTTCTAAAGTACAGTTTGATTCTCAAACAAAGCCAACTGGTAATTCTTTACAGGGGTATTTAAGTTCATCTAAACAAAAGTTCATTGTTTCTTCCTCTCTCGACCTTCCTAGGCTGGGAATTCAATCTTGACTATTTTTTTTCTCGTGTATAGAAATATGGACATGATCAAACTTTAATCAGTAGTTATATGGTTTGAAACCTTTAACTTTGGATCTATTGGTATAAATTTCTCAATACACAGTACTTAAAGATAATAGGAAGAAAAAATAAAATAAAAATCTTCTTAAGTTAAAATTAGGTTTTTGGAGAAGTTAATATGAAAAAACTTCTGCAAATTAACTTATAAATAAGCTCATTTTAGGAGAGCTCATTGCATATTTTTATCTTCCTATTTTCATCTCTTGTAAGTGTTTACAAAGAAGCTTAACCAAACAAATCTTTTAGAATATGCAGTTCAAGAAAGCACTAGGATCTCCTCCAATGAACGTGCTCTGCATTTCAATATTCCACAACTTAGGCCTATACTAAAATTATCCAATTTCAGACCAAAACATCGGTAATGAGAACTCTACTGATTCGCTTAACTCAACCTTCCCAAACTAGCAAACCACAGAGTCACAGCTAAACAGTAAGCACCACGCTAAAGCTTGGGAACTGCATTTCACTTTCAATCCAATTCAATCAGCAAGCAAATAGGGATAATGAAACAACAATTAGCCTAAATAGTGTACAAGGCATACTAAACGTGGCTTACATGAAATGCATTATAGACCATGTGATGCTCAATATCAAGTAGCTCCCCAGTCTCCAGACACGAAGGTCTGTGAGCTGGAAAGCTAGTTTTGAGAAACTGTTCCAATCGATGTGCGTCGATATTGTATCTGTAACCTCCGTCTCCGTTGAAACCAATCAGAACCACGTTCACTTCGAGCGGAACTTGAAAAGGAACCTACACAAACCACAAACACGCACATTAACACATCAATTAATTGGAGTATGATGTTGATTTTAATTTCACGGAAAATAAAAGTGACCTCAGCGCGAGAATGGAGCATGCGGCGGACGTCTGATCGGACGCTGTCGCCGACGTCGTGGAAGGCGCCGTGGTGCCACTGAGGATGGCCGGGCTCTCTCTTGAAGGCTTGCGGTGCCGACTCGGACTGAGTGAGGAGAAGACTCAGCAGAGCGAGTAGGAGTGAACGAGGCGCCATTACCTCGCTCGGTGGTTGATTCAGTTCAGGAATGTGAGAATTGTTAGTGATTTGATTGAAATAGGAACATGTGTTGCTGCAACTGCGAGATTGTGAGGAATCAATTAGCCATGTGGGAGACTCGCACAACAACTATGGTCAGTGTTCTTGGGGAGTCCACTCGCCGGGACCTGATGGCTGCCAATTGCAACAACGCATGTCCTCGACTGTGCTCCAGCGACAGAAACCATGTTTTGGATCCAATTCAAGGAAGTTGCTTACTGCACCCCTCAATTTGAACCTGCACCTTCAAAAACTTTGAAATACCAAATTTACCCTTGAGATTTTTATTTGAATGGTGAAATCTCCATGGAAGAGACTTTGTTGAAAGTGCTGGCTGAAGGTGGGTGGTGGAGGTAAGAGGTGTGGTGGACGTGATGTTGTTTAGAAGCAAGGGTTTGTGATTTTAATTAGGAAGGATTGTTATTTTAGTAATAATTGATAAAATGGTGAAAATGACTTTTTTGAAAATTAAAGTTTGAAAAAACACTTTTCAGAATGTGTGTTTTAGGATATCGATTGAATTATGGAATCAAGTTTTCATAATTATGTGCTATGTTTCAAAACAGATGATCTAGAATCAAGTTTTGGGTTTTTACATTGTATTCCATAATCATATTTTCAAAATTGTACGATGTTTATTCTAGAAAGTGATTTTCAAAATATAAAAGCAAACTCAAAAAACTATTGTGGATGACATATTTCAGAATGTATCACAAAATTCCAAAATTTTAAAAATAAATTATAGAATTTCAAAATATAGAACAGTGGACCTGAAGTATGAAAGTGTAATTTTCATTTCACAAACTATATTTATTTGTAGTGTTATGTCTAGTACGAAGTAAACTAACTAACTTAATCTCAATTTTTATATATTAATGTAGTGTTTATTATTTTATATCATGAGACACCAATTTCAGTTTATTACAATTTTACAAATTGGATGTTATAAATAGCACATTAATTTTAATGTATGTATATGATCATTATTATTTATCAGTATTTTATAATTATTTGGTCCTAATAATGACTATTTAGGATAAGTTTTATCCTCCTCTACATGATAGAGAAAGGAGAGAGAGAGAAAAATGTTGGATTTGTTAAATTTGGTAGAGATGTAGGAAAGCATAGTTTTTTTTCTTTTTTTAGATTGTCTAATTTAAAAAACTTGTGCATTGTTCAATTTATAATATTTTTCATAATGTTCAATCCAGAAAGGGAACATGGATGCTTATTTAGTGTTCTAGAAAGCTTATTTCAAAAAAAATATTTTATAAAATATTTTATATGTACCGAAAAACTTATTCTAAAAAACATTTCATATATTCTAAAAACTTTGTTTTGAGAAGATTGTTATAGTAAAAGTTACCACTGAAATATAAGATAAAAAGTAGAACAATTATTTTAAAAATTATGAATACGCACAATAATGGAGGTGCGGAAAGCAAAAACCTTCATACAAACCATGCTTTACCGCAAATATGTTTTAAATTTTAAAATTTAGTTCTTTATGATTTAAGAATTTTTATATTTTAAAAAAGACTGATCATGGACTGGCCCATTTGGTTCAAAGTAAGTACAAGATTGGGTTGGTCTAATTAATAAAATTGTATTAACGGGTTATTTAATTAAAATTACATCATGGTTTTGTAATTAAAATTAAAAATATATCATATTTATATTCTTTTGTTTCAAGATAAAATTATTATTTTTTTGCGTGGACATAAATGGTCTTCCTTCAGTACTAATAAATGTTACATAGAATTATAGTATTTAATTGTTTTTTTTTGTTAATTTCTTTGTTTCTATTTTAATATGCAAAAAAAAAAACGAGTTGTTGAAAAAACAAGAGTTTAAAACGTTCTAAGATGAATTGACATCTGACTCCAAAATGCAGTGGTCTATAACCATACACCATTTGCATCGAGAAAAGAAGAGTATAGAACATTTGAAACTTATTTACTTGACTTCTTTAATACATAAAATATTGCACAATGATCCAATCCATGGAAAAAAAGAACTTTTAAATACCTCTATAGTATATCTCTTTAATGACTTAGTAGAACTATATTCTATTTTAAATCTAATAGTATACACGCTATGTTGTAATTTAGTTTTTAAGCCAAATACATTATTTAAAACTTATACTAATTTTTAAAATCAAATTTAAAACTGTTCTGTAAAATAGTTTATTGCACTATGTGAAGACATTTTTAATCTTTGTTAGATGAATTAGTGTCAAATTGAGATGTCAATGGAAAAGTAAAGACAGAAAAAACAGTGACATGTTTTGATGTAATGGCCAGGAAGACTATATCCCGATACAATAATGTAAAATTTTTAATAACAAGTTAAGATCACCAAATTTGTTTTACTTTATTTCAGTTTTCTGTGTATCAAAATTTTAGTAATTGTATGGGTGAATTTATTGAAAAATGCTAGACAGAGAGTTTAACTATCAGTGTTATTTTAAATTGAAATTAAAAATTTATTTTCACAACCAAATAATGAGTGAAAGAGACAATAATGAGAAACAGAAAATATATTTTTGTATTTTTTTACAAAATCAGTAAAAATGAATTTAATTTCATTTAAAAGTCAGTTTGATTTGAAATAGTTAAAATAAAAATTAGAGAGCTAAATAAAAATTTAGTTTAGTTTGTTGAAACTATTTTGTAGTTAAATTTAGTTTGAATGAACTATTTTCTGAATTTGTTTCAGTTTTGAATAGTTTAGTTGAGTGTAGTTTTTTTTCCCCTCCTAGAACTGACCCCCTCCAAGTTTATTTATTATATATTATCTATGATATTATGTTGTTTTCCATACCTAGCGAAACTTGTTAATTGTTAGAATTCTGCGTGACGAGTTTAACCGAACTTTTCTTCCTTAAGTTTGGTGCAAAAAATTTGAAGTGATTGCAAATTGAAAACTTTTGTGTAAACTATTGATGTTGGATGAAGGGACTAGTAAAAAGGCCATTATTGAATCAATGGGTCTTATGCTTGTATGGACACTCTTTAAGGGTTGGACAAAATTAGAAGTGTCCAATATGAGTATTCCCGACCTGATTTTTATCCTTTAAGAACGCCATAAGAATTTCAATTCCTTTTGATGGATGTCTGCAGTCCCTCGGCAACAAAATAACACCAAACTGTGATAAAGTTATTTAACATCATCACTTAAAGATGACCAAAATAATATTTAAAACTGAAAGACATAGAATGCATTATAACTAAATATCAATAAAGATGACGAAATAAATGGTTCGACATAGTCAACTTAACCAACATTCTGTGCGCTTTAAGAAAATTAATATATGAAACTTATTATAATTTTAACTATAATGACTTCATATGTAAATTATAATACATATATTTATTTTATAGAATACTTGTTTTATAATTTTTTATAATATTCTCATCCTCTAAATATGTAACTATTATTTTACCAAAACATAATAATCAACTCAATAAAGTACTTTACATCACGAACTAAATTAGCTAAATATAACCCAAATTAATTTATATCCCAATTTTTTTTCTCGACATATTGTTTAATTCAATTAAAATCATAATACTTTTAACCTGACCTGTTTTAAGGACAGACCCATCCGACCAAGCACGTTTTTTGACAAATATAATGAGGCATAAACATAATTTGCACAACTGTTTTACACAGGTAGTGTACGAAAATGATCCTCTATTCTATCAAACAAAGTAGCAACCCTTTCAAGTTCTAATCCCACAATATTTGAAATTTTATTTAAAAATGCTTATTGTCGTCCACCAACATAGAACTTAGAATTCAGCTTGCAGATTAAAAATGTTTTTTAATTCGGGTATAACAACTTGAGGGCAGTATTACATATGAATTTTCTACATCATTTGTCGTCAAATAAATTTGAATTTGAACTCAATGAACATACTGCTTGATTAGCTTATATGAAGCAAAACAAAAAATAAACAAATAAATAAATCCAGTGTTTGGGGTAAAACTATAAGGTTAGAAAAGGGAATAAGATATTTGTGTTTTGTTTTTTTATTTTTTTTTTCCTCTTGACAAATAAATTTCTAACAATATGTTATAACTTAATAAATTGTAGTGGCCCAGAATGATGTATGTGGGTACTAGAAGGCAAATGTGCCACATCAATGGCATATTGTAGCCAGGTAGGTACCTACGAATGGGCGTATCTTCTTCAGGTATGGCAAAAACTCGTACAAGACTGCTTACTGCTTACAATGATACAAGTCAGTGATCGAGAGCGCTTCGAAGTGAAAGTGCCGAGTCTAGCACTGTGCCTCTGGAAATAAGGTCGTGATTTAAGAATAAAACAATAACAGATATATCATCATGAAAATGGCGTCGAACCTTCTTGTCAATCTTACGAAGATCTGAATACCGCATTTCTCGTTTTCTTGCTGCTTCGTGGAGGGCAGCCTTGATAAGTCTCTTCGCACTACCCTGCATGTAGAGACACAATTTGAGTACCTAACTAGGGAGTCGGCAAAATCGACACAGGAAGAAGAAACAACACCGAATGAATTCACAGAACAACACCATCCACACATTATATCTTGACAAAATGGAAATACACCGTGATTTGAATTTTAAAATAAAATCAACTTATATATATCTCAAGTTTTGGAAAAATTAGATGACTTCTTCTATCAAAGTTAAATACATAAGTTTAGTTTAGTTAAAAAAAGATACTCAATTCATAAACAAACTCCTGATAAAGGAATAAATAAGAACAAACTAGTAGGAATCATGTGGGAACTAAAAATGAAATTAAGGTAACAGACGGACAGTTACTCCATTCACTATTCATGTACTTCTACACAATCAAATAAACCAAAAGCAGTACTTTTAATCGGATATAAAGACATGTGGGAACTAAAAATGAAATTAAGGATCAAAGATTCACGGGGGAATTTTAAAAACTTGACCTGACCAACATGTAAACTACATAATGAATATTATAGATCCTCCACATTTCAACAATACGTGGAAACAGGACTAATCCTCATCCAATTCTTGGTGTAATCACCACGTCCATTACAGAAACAAGTACAAGAAAATCAAAACATGTGAAAAAGAATCTTACCGCATGTGGATTGCTGTTTACAATATCCACAGCTTTTTCATTACTCAAGTGCTCCCATAAACCATCTGATGCAAATATAAGGAAGGAATCATTTGGTTGGAGAGGATGAGAAAGAATACTGGGATTAGCACTCAGGATAGGCATGTGCAAGTGCATCGGTTCAGGAAGTCTGAATTTTGCATTAAGTGGTTCCCGGTTAAATTCTGCATGTTTCAAATATACGTCACCTATAGATCTAGAAACCTGCACCAAATACAATCAACGAAGTATTGATATGATATTGTCAAGTTTTGATGCGAGGAAGTAAAACAAATAAAAATAATAATTAAAGCAGAACCTTGGGTACTTGTGAACTATTAACAATTTTGTATATATACGCAATACAAATATATTTTTATATATGACTTCAACAATAAAATACTGCAGAGGATAAAACTGAAAAGCACCTTGACATATGACCATTGTAGTCATTTTTAACACACTAATGCAATACAAATAAATGTAAAAGATAGAATATTGAATATTATATGCCAAATATAAAAAGTTTGCTTCCATTTATATGATTTGGTTTTAACAACACAAAACAAGGACCGAATCATTAATTACATGGATCTGGATCACCTTCTTTCTTTAATACACATGCAAACACACAGACACCGCATGCCACAATGCCTTAACAAAATGGCAAATTAAAATTATAAAGACGCGCATTAGGGATTTGGTACACACACATAAGAATAGGGTCTATTTTAAGTACTGGTAACTTCACAAGGGAATAGGGGACAACTACAATCTAATTGAAATAATCAAATGTGTTTTTCTGGTGAAAACATTGCAGAAGATGAATACAGATAATAAGAACCTTCTTAAAAAATTTAACCAGGTTGGTAATTCATATTGTGTAGATATGATACAGTAGAAAATATACAAGAAACAGTAAAAGAACAACTATGATCTATGTATGACCTTGGCTTTACATGTTTTGGGTCTGTTGACATAAGGATTCAGAAATCATAGACCATATGTAGAATTCAATTTTAACAAACAAACGAATGGCCCTTCAGGGCACAGTTTAAGTAGCTTCCAACACCTTTCCATTTCAATATCTACATCTCTTCTGTATAGCACTTTAAAGAATGGAAAACAATAAAGAAAATAATGAATGAACTAATAAATGTTTGGCCAGGTTCACGCTAGCACTGCTTTTTATATGTTGAAGATAAGAGGCACTGACATCTGAGAGGACACAGGTTAAAAAATTACCTGAATAATGCCTTTTACTCTCCACACTCCATGTTTGAGGACAACAATTTGAGGATCATGAGGGTGTAATTCTTTAAGTTCCTGTCTAACAGCCTCAAGATTTGCATTGTGTTCCGTAGACAGCTGAATTGCAGCCATACCTCCAGTGTTGCCAACTTTCTTACCCAATACAACACGGGAATCTCCAACGTTTGCCACAAAGAGTGTCTGTTGAAATATCACTCCCACTAGACAACAGGTCCCAGCGCCCGCTATTTGAGGTCGAGCATTCCAGGAAGCTGACACGAGGGCCGTGTATCCCTCTTCCGTCTGGCGGAATGCTCTTTCAATTGTCTCCGCTGTCACAACCCCGCGTGACTCGGCCGATGTTGCTGCACAGACAAGAAATCTGAGACAGCTAGCATAAGAACTGTTTCTTTAACAACAGAACAAGACAACATGGAAGAAAGAACCAATCCCCAACACTCATACCCCATGAAGGAACCAAAATTGAAGGCATAATGCTCCACCAAAACAACGGGCCTTTAACACAAAAGTCGAGACACCAAAACACTTTAATAACTAATTACAGCACCATGTACCAGGGAATCGCGAATCCGTGTCAATTAGAGGAAAGCCAATAAAAAGTTACAAACAATTCACCTATTAAATCGATTCACCATAAAAAGGGAAAACAAACCATAAAAAAGAAAAGGAAAAACTTGCAAACAGTATCTACCTATTGTCCTGAATGTTCAACTGTACTTGGTTCCTGGAAATCTCAGTCTCAAAAAGATCAACGAGAAAAATAAAGGTATAAAAGTACTTCCAAAAAAGGTTCATGAAAAAGCAAACTGATGAAAACCACTGGTAACAGTTACTACCACTGCTACTCGTGATTCATGAAGAGACGATCACACTAAAAACGTGGCCGCATTAAATCCACACAGCAACAACCGTGAAAGTGAATATATAAATAAACAATTAAACAGACAAATGAAACCGTGTCTATAAAGTGAGGGTTTCGAATGAAGAACCTTGAAAATGGCGAAACAAGTGATCGCAAACGTATCTGGAGGCGTCAGGCCCTCCGTGACCGTCGTATATGCCGACGAAGGTACCGAGAGGACCGGACTCGATCTGGCTCTGGTCTTCGAGAACCTGGTTGGCCTGAACGACGGCCATGGAGAAATCACCGGAGGCATATTTTCCGACGTCGCGGAACCAGAGCAAGCCGTCTCTGCCTTCTCTCCCAGCGAGTGTGCTCCCGATAACTCCGATGGAATCCAATCGATCAGCATCGCGCCCGAACGGCTTCCAACAAAGCGAGAACAGATTCATCAATGCAAGGAGCATACCACATCGCTCGGAAACCCTAACCCTAAGGCCCCCAACGCCGGAACCGCCAACCTCGCTCCGATCCTCCGAATCTGAGTGGGGAAGGAACGGTTAACGCGGAGTTTATGAAGGGGAAAAAGAAAAGGGGTAAAAAAAGAAGAGAGGGTGGTGAGGCGCAGGGTAAGGAGGGGGCGCACGTTAGCCTTGGGTGGTGGCGGGGTGTGTTCGGTGGTAGAGGAACATGAACGGGCTCATTCTCTTGTGGGGAGAAATGGTGTGGGGAAGACTCTGTTTGCTGATGTTATTTTCTATGCCTTCCCTTTTTCCTTTCTCATAAAACCAAATTCCATACTTTAGTTGGGTTGGGACAAACACCTTCACTTTCTGTCTTCCCCACAATTCCTTCCCATTTTTATTTTTATTTTCTTTAATTTTATTTTATCTCAACAGTTTTTTAAGTTAATTATCACTTCTTAATAACAATCACAATACATTTTTATTATTAATTTAACTTTATCATAAATCATAAAATTGTATACTTTTAATTTATAGAGTCTCACTTCTGATTTTTTTTAAAAAATTTTAACAAATTTTAACCAAGTAAAATAAAGAATATTACTAAAAATGTATTAAACAATATTATTTTTACTTTTATTGCTAAAGTTTATATGATTAAAATTAATGTTAGCTCACATCTATTAATATTTATGCCTCCGCTTGATGTAAGAAGAGTAATAAAAATTGAAAAAATGAAAAAGTAAAATATTAAAAAATACAAAAAAAAAGCTTCAGTGTTCAACTTTTTTTAATAATGATAGAGAGATACTGAATTTTTTTTACGTATAATTGTTGTGTTTAAAATATACTCAATGATGTTAAATATTAAGGTTTTTTTATATGTAAGTAAGAGGAAAAGTTAAAATTTTACATTATAATTGATTTTTTATATAAATAAATAATAATATAGTATAACTAATTAAGTTTTCATACGATTGAATGTAATTTATAATTTATTTTTTTAATTAGTATTATTTTATTAATATATTTCTATATTATAATAAAATAAATAATTTAAATTTTGATATTTTTTAAAATAACTTTATTTTTTAAAAATATTTTTTATTAGGATTTTATAATAAAATTTTATTTTAATTTAAAATTTATTTTATCTATAATTTATATTTTTAAATTGTTTTTTTATATCAAATTAATCATTTATGTACCTACTGCCATAAAGGTAAGATACCCACATAGTTGTATATCTTATAATCGAGTTTTCATTATCATCAATAACAATTATTAATAAAATGACATACTTAAAGAGTCTTTATTGATAAACGGCTATATATAAAACAATAAATAGTCTTAATATTGTCAATCTAAGAGCCGTTTCCAAAAAGACTTATAAGTATTAACTTTAAAAAAGTACAATCTACCATTCATATATATATATTTATCACAATCTTTATGCTCTTCCTTAAGTATTAGACATTTATTTTAGGTGAACTTATTTAGAGAATAACTCAAATCATTTATGTTGAGGAATATCAGGATTTTATCCAAACAACCTTTGAGCACATTCCCAAGAACAAATTCGTTTTCCCATTTTGTTCCTTTAATCCAGATTATTTCTTTTCTTTTCTATATTTTTTAACTTTATTTTTTCTACCATTTCTCAATCCTTCATTTCCACTTTATAATTTAACTAAATACTTAATGATAAAGCTTAATGAGAATAAGTGTAATGAATAAAAGAAATACTTTTATTGCTGTTTGTTGGAATGTTTTTTAGTTGTAAATATATTAAAGTATAATACTAAAGTAGGAGAGCAATGAAAAAAAAAATCAAAATAGTGATAACATTAACATAAAGAACAAAAATAAGTAAACACATTTAATTGGATCATTTATCTATCAACAACAACCCTAAGTTTGATTAGAATAAACTTGTATGTTGCCAATTTAACACCTTACTAAAATAAGCTATGTACATAATTACAGAGTTAAATTTTTTTTTTTATGTTTCTTGTTTGTTTAAATGGGTGAGTATTGTAGCTAAAGTGAATATTCAAGAAGGGAATGAGAACATCCATCTCCATGTGAAGGAGTTGCCAATTGATGAGGGGATTATTAGTATTTATAATGTGATGGAAAATGAAATGGACAAATTTTTAAACAGTGAAAAGTTTGTTGGAACTAATTCCATCAAAAAATGAAATTAAGCATTATTAATAAAAAAATATGTTGTTTTATATTATATCATGTAATCCAATATTCAATACACTTACTATTTAGATTTGAACCTTTTTATTCTCAATCTGGATTTGGCTGGATTTTATTTTTTGAACACTTCAATTATGTTTAGTAATGTTTTATTTTAGTTTAGAATAAAAAAGATTGATTTTGCAAGTTGGTCCATATAGTTTTCAGGTTTTACTTACTGGTACCTTTCAAAATAATTGAGTTTCATGTTAGATATTAGCTATACAAGTTATTCTTAGGGCGAAATATGTAAATACTGAATAGAACATACAGATAGATTGACTCATTTACTCACCTTTAGTTGTTGTTCTTTGTGTAAACAATTATGTTCAAGTTTAAGTTTATAGTTTTTGAAAAAATATGGTTGTGAACTTAAATACACATTACTTCAAGTTATCCCTTTCATATGATCAAACTATAGTGTTTTCTTCAGATAATTATTTATCCATAAAAAATTAACTATAGCTATTTTTCTTAATATCAATTAATAATAAACCGTTTTTAAAAATCAGACCGAGGAAAAAAAATGTAATAACAAGTCAAGTACATTAATTTCTTGAAATTTGTTAGAGTGTAACTTTTTCTTGTACAAAGTGCATAAGCAAATTAACTATAAAAATAATAATTAAACAATTCTCTTGCTAGTGAATTAATTGATGAGTTTATTGAATATATATGACTTTTAGAATAACTATAGTAAAGACCAACAAACTTTATAGACAGAGAGAGACCCTATGATTTGAGAGAAAAAAACACAAACACTGTACGTGAATTTGACATGATAAAACTGAATACAGATTGATTGAATATATAATAGAGTTAGCACAGCCAAAAGAACTGTTCAACTGACAATCAAACAATTAATTAGATTTAGTATCAACATATAACTGACTAACGGTCGGATTTGTAACTGTAACTATGTGGATGTCGTTTCCCACACAATCTTGGATGTAAAAAGAAGAAGTATAACTTTAATTTAAGGTATAAAATATTATGGTATATTAGTTGAGGTGAATGACATTTAAATACATATTTTAAAAAAATAAAATTTTAAATTTTAAAATGAATAATATATCAGTTACAATAATTGATTAATTTTAACTATGTCATTTTAAGATACATGAGATCAAAACATAAAATATAAATAATTTTATAAAAATAAAAATTGATAAACTATGTATTTTATATTATTAATTAATAATAAAGTTATTTTAGTTTAATGGAAAGTAAAATTTCCTAATTAAAAATGATAATAAAAGAAATCATAAAAAAAGTATAATATTGATGTATATAGATTTCCCCCTAGGTTTCATTTATTTTCAAAGAAAAAATGAGTAGGTTTCATTTAATCCAAAGAAACTAAGAAGTAATGGTTTCTCTTTAAAATCATAGGATAAGGCAATGGACATATCATGATATATATATTATGGAGAAAGACGCACTTGCCTTTGTCTCTCTATCTGCAACATCAGTTTTATGTCAACAACTAAACAAGGATTAGATGTAAATTGACTTGGAGTTATCATTCTGTTTAGTGAACTGTGTAAGATGAAACTAATTTTACATCAACTTTTTTTCTTTTATTTCGACATGTAGCACTAATTCCACATTTCGCTTTCTTTCCTTCTCAGTTTTTTTTTAATTTCTCTTATTTATGTTTTTAATGTTTTTTAGACATTTTTTTAATCACATTAATTTGATTTTATGTATGGCTAGTTAATATAGATAAAATCCATTTATAGTATTTTTTTTTTAAGATATGTAAATTAAGATGTTTCTATAATTTTTCATCAACATGAAAACATGTTTAAATAATATTTGTGAACCCAGATTTATGTTTTATCTCTAACTCTAATGATAAAGGACAGGCTTAACTGCTCTAGAAACTAACAAAACAAAAGTTACAATTTAAGTTTATAAATAATGGTTAAAAATATATTTAATAAAATTTATAATTTACCATATTTTTAAAAAATTACATATTTATAAGTACACATTCTAAAATAAATTTGCTTTAATTAATTAATCTGCAAATGTATAGTTTAATGAGTTGTCTTTTTTGGTTATGATCAACCCCTCAACTCACCAGAACAATGGTTATAAATTGCAATCCCTCTTTATGATTGAAATAAAAAATATATAAAAAGATTAATTTTTATTGTGTAAGTTAAAGAATATAAATATATAATATCGTGTAATTTAAATCGTAACATTTATAAATTTTAATTATTTATTATAATAAAATAACTTAATATGTATAACAATAACATCTTTTAATTTATCTTATTAGAAATATTAATTATCCCACTTAAACTTATGAATGTTTAGAAGGTTATGAGTGTTTTATTAGAATTATTATACAAAGACAAGTTTATATCTCATTTTTAATTATAAGACACAAGTGTTAGTCTAGAAACAAATTATAGTTAAAATATATACTTATTATTTAAAATTTGATTGAAATAATTAAAAATAACAATTTACCAGAAAATAAAAAAACTCTAAATTAATCACAAATTTTTAATCGAAAACATATATACTAAAAAGTTGAAAACACATTATAAAAATAAAAATATATCTACAAAATTTTAGAAGACACCAAGTCCAAATCTTTAATTAAGGTGTGAAGTGTCCAAATCTTTAATTAAGGTGTGAAGTTTATATTTTTAATATTGAGATATTATTAAGAAAATAATAATTATCAAATTATATGTAATTATTGTAAGTAATATTATTCTACTTAATTATATGCAATTAATTTAATAATGATAGAATCTCATTATTAGTATTCTACCTAATTAGATTGTAATTTGGAAGACAAACTCCCTATATATTTGTTATACATGAAGTGTGATATAACCCACATAATAAAATAAGAAACCTCTCTTCTTCTTATAAATTTTTATCATTTTCTTATAGGTATTAACACGTTATTGTTAATGAGCAAGACTAATTTATACAGTTATAGACAACAAACATCTGTTCTACTACAATGCTTATATATGCTGTTTTCTGGTTTTTCCTCTCATATCTTAGCCAATCTCGGGAAAGGTATTGTTTTTGTGCAGCTCATAGAAGAACATGGTCTATTATGGTTCTATTCACTCTTTTTAAGTTTTGTTTGACTGCTGTTGGAGGAGGTGGTTTGTTTTTAGTATGCATAACATCTGGTATTGTTTTGGCTAAGGTTTCTTGTTTAAATTTTTTTCGATATGCTTCCTTTTAGTTAGAAAAGATAAAAGGTGTTTGATTTATGATTTTAAATTTCAATAATTATATTATCACATCTTAAACATAATTTTGTTTACCTTCGATGAGTCTTTCAAACAGATAATCATTCTAATCTTTCACCAAACCGCTAATTAGAATTTCAGCATAGAAAAAGAAAAAAATAGGTTTCGTAACTATTTTCGCTTCTATGTCTCCTTTAAGATGAATCCTAAATCCAGCTCATTTGCTAACAGTAATTCTATATAAACAAAAATAGTTAATAACTTAAGAACAATTAAATTTTGCTATACACAAAAATTTAAGAATATTTCAAAATAATTTCTTATAACACTAAAAAAAAAAAATTACTTTAGAGGATGTCAATATAACTCATGGAATTGATTTAATTAATAGAGATTTTTTTAATCTTCGTTACGTTCCAAAGGTTATTCTAAAATCTCGACAAAATAATGAAAGTTTTTTTAACTTTCGTTAAATTTCAAAGGTTTATTTTAAAATCTCAACAAAATAATGAAGATTTTTTTAACCTTCATTAAATCCCAAATGTTTATTCTAAAACCTTAACAAAATAACAAAGATTTTTTTTTTAAACTTTTAGTAAGTTCCAAAAATTTATTCTACAACCTCAGCAAATTAACAAAAAGTCTTTTTAACCTTTGTTAATTTTCAAAGATTTATTTTAAATTCTCAACAAAATAACAATTTTTTTTTAATCTTCATTAAATTTTAAAGCTTTATTGTAGAATCTCAATGAAACACTTCAGATTTTTCAAACTTAAATAATTAATTTTAATTAAATATATTTATAAATAAATAATTAAGAATTGTACAATTTTAAAATATTTTATATGTTTTATACTAAATTCTCTAAAATTTTGAAAGTGTAACTTTATATTACAAATAAGTTTATAAAGTTTCAAAAATTTATTTTAAAAATTCAGCAAAAAAACCTTGGATAATAAGTATTTCAACAACTAATTTTGGATAATAAGTATTTTAACAATATTTGCATATTTTTTATGATTGATGGTAGTTAATTTATATAATTCATCGTTTTTTTGTTACGAGCTCATACTTCAAAAAATTTAACTTATTTTGTTTTATCTTTTGATGTACGTATATTTTAGGTGCAATTTTAGTTTTAGTTATAATTGTTAATATTTAATTATCATAATTTTGAAATTTTTTTAAATTAAGGTCTTTATTTTAAAATGCATACAATAATTAATTTCAATGTGAAAGTGAGAAACAATAAAGTTAATTTTTCCTCCCAATATGTTCTTGCAATCTTTAACCAATAACTTACATGACTTTGAAACCCACATCTGATAGATAATGCAATTATTTAAGATATATAAAACAGTGATAAACACCAGTTGTTGTCGAGCTAGATAACAATGACTTGTTACCCAAGTTTGGGTAGTAAGGTGACAGAAGAAGCAATATTGGAGTAAGAAAAAAATATTGTCTTATTTAGTGTTTCTTCTCCTTAGATATAATAGACATAAGTGTGACTGAATTGTGATTCCTTGTTAGGACTGATGTCAACAACCATTGAGCTTGTGCCGGAGAGCAGTGTGTCTACAGTGGAAAAGAGAAGTCATGAGGATCATTAGAGATGATGAAAAATGAGATTGAAGGTTATTTCAAACGACAAGTCATTTTACGGAAATTTTGAAACTCATGATATTTTACAGAGGTTCTTAAACCCATGGTTTTTTTTATCAGCAATGAATTAAATAAATTAAGTGGGATACTTCAGGGGTATCCCAACCCTTATACAAGATCAAGTTACAAGACCTTAGACATAAGGAGAACTAATCTAAGGCTTTTAATACCTTAACATTAGCACAAAAACAGACCCAAAACAGTAGAATAATAGAGTTTGTAACAAGCTGCCCTATAACAACACAAACCTACCACCATCTTTATGCTTGAAGTAGCTAAAGAGTGAAAAAAACAAACACTCACTCACACTTAAATTCTCTCTAAAAGAAACACTCTTCTTTGTAATTCTCTCTATTGTATTTCTTTCTGTGGTGCATCTTACAAATGAGAGAGCATCCTTTTTATAGGCTTTAGGAAGCTCTTCTAGAAAGATCTACATTATGACCTTAAAATCCCACTAACAACATAATTAAAAACTCACTTACAACTTTTGACCTTTCACCTATCCAAACCTTCATTCTATAATATTCTAGTAACTTCTAATTTTAAAACACACAAACTAACATTTAAAGTTTATTCAACAAAGAGAACCAACTAGAAAAAAAAAACAACGCACCCGAGGACAATATATATATGTATTTCATACCAGTTCAATCCTAAAAAGCAGACAGCAGCAGAGCACAATATCCTTGCCTCCATGCACAACGTAAGCAGAATAAGTTTCCCCTACATCAACCCCCAAAGACAACTTCCCCAACTTCCCAACAGAAATTACCTTTCAATGGTGTGAAAACTAGTAGCTCGAGCACGCATAAACACGTGAACTACTCACTAGTAGGCACTCATCCACAAAAGATTTGAGCATTCATTGTGACCCAAAATTCTTCTTTCCAACACTGGCGGGAGATGGATTAGAATGTGATGCAGCCTTAAAAAAGCCAACAACATTTACTTTCTACGACCTCAGTAGCTTGGCAAAGGTATTGAAGTGAAACTTGACCTAGCAGGCCAGCCATACCACTTCTTAGATTCTTGTTATTGGAATATGTACAAGCTTGGGACAAAGCCACCAAGAAATCCATCGCCCGTGACAACCAGAGAAGTCCATTGGTGCACCTAGATGATAAATACTTGAAGGCCTAAAATAAATAAGAACTCCTAACAGAATTGCCTTTCATAAGATATGATGTGAGTTGATTTTAGATTTAACCATTTTAGATGTGACACTTTACTAAGGATTGAGATTTTATCAATTATAGGTGAGAATCCAAAGAAGATCCCCACTGGACACAAACTTTGTAGTAATTTAGGCTTTGAAACAAACAAAAATATTTCCCGAGGCGTGAGTAATCACTGTCCGTAAGGACTTATCCGCGGTGTATTGCGCAAGTCCCCTAGGATACAACAGGAACTTCCCGGTAATTTCCGAGGATCAGAACTAGCAAGTTTCTCTTTAAAAGAGTAATAACAAATAGAACCCAAAAATATTATAATAATAAAATAATGAGGAGAGAGAAAACTAAAAATTTAAAGGGGATAGGAAGAGGGGTTTCACGGTGGTGTTGGGTGAAAAAGATGAAGAAGGTGAGTGAGAGTTGTGTCATTTATGAAGCAAAGGGTTGCGGCTTTTATAGATGAAGAAAGTAACCGCATCCCACTACATGAGCAACTATGCTTCCCACGGTCAAGGCGGTTCCAAGCTGTTGCGGAGAGAAAGACTACGTCTTCCCGGAGAGTGCAGAGCAGATCTGGGTTTGTTGAGAGCACGCACGTTCTGAGAGACCCATTCAAGGTAGGAACCGTTATTGGAGGTCCCCTTAGGTTGCGGAACATTGGGACTCTATCCCACGTTCAACCTCTGCGAAACGAGGGTTTCGAACGTTGGTCCTCTACGAACGAGGGTTTCAGAGGTTTGTGCGCTCACTCAGATTTCCGTTTCTGCACATACTTTGTTTCTAGGTTTTATGTTTTGCAATATTATAAAATCTGTTTTACAAATACAAATTCTGTTTTACAACAATCCTCCACATATTGCAAAAGATAAAGAGAAAAGGAAAATAAATTTCTGGGTTCATCTAAGATGTAATGCATCAGATCTGGTATAGCAAGTTATAAGAACCAGTCTTAAATTGATGAACGTAACACATAGTGTAGTTGGTATAGCAAGCTATATGAACCAAGACACTTAGTATGTGTTAGAGGTTTATCAATCACAATACACCCCAACATTACTTGTTGTTTTCGGTGTGTTGCGCTACTAGGCCATGCACGTGCCCGGTATTCATGAGTGCTATAGAGATCTTGCCAAGATCTCATGCAAGTGGCCCCACTTGACACTCATATAAGTGATTTCATCAAGTGTATGCTGCAAATCATATACCACCCATAAGGGATATGAAAATCATTAAAACTTTGTAAATCGTTAAAACTCTTTTACCTTTAAATTTTAACCACAAAGTTTATCCTTTCGATAATGCAGTAACTAGCACTTTCACACACACCATAGGAATGGACAAAATTGATTTTAAATCAATATCAGTGCTAGCAGAACTAACAAGTGACTTGTTTTTATCCATATGAACCTTATTCATGGGATCTCCAATCACAAAGGTTGGGTTTCCATCACTTGTTTGTTTGCAAGTGGCTTAAGTCCCATTCCCCTCGATGTTTCTAAAATCATTTTTCTCCCTAAGGGTTTTGTCAGAGGATCTGCCAGATTCTGTTCTGACTTGACATAGTCAATAGAAATCGTTCCACTCTTTAACAGTTGTTTCACCAAATTGTGTCTCAATTTTATATGTCTATTCTTTCCATTGTAGTTTTTATTTTTAGGTATAGCTATTGCCAATTGGCAATCACAATGCATTGATACTGATGGGGTTGGTTTCATTCCTAAAGGAATGTTTGATAAGAAGTTTTTCAACCACTCAACTTCACTACCAGCCATTTCTAGAGCAACAAACTCAGATTCCATTGTTGATCTTGCAATAATAGTTTGCTTGGCTGACCTCCATGTAACTGCACCACCCCCAAGTGTAAATACATAACCACTAGTGGATTTTGTCTCATCCGAATCAGAGATCCAATTAGCATCACTGTACCCTTCCAGCACAGCGGGAAATCCACTATATTCAATGGCATAATCCATTGTACCTCTCAAATATTTCATGAGTCTCGCAAGAGCATCTCAATGATCCTGACTAGGACATTGAGTGTATCTACTCAATCTACCTACTGCATAAGCAATATCTGGTCTAGAAAAGCTCATTAAATGCAATAAGCTCCCAATTATCTGGGCATACTGAGTTTGAGAAATAGATTCTCCTTGGTTCTTCTTTAATTTAGAATTAGCATCATAAGGGGTACTCACTGACTTAAAGTCATAGTAACCAAACTTCTTAAGAAGTTTCTCAGTGTATTTTTCTTGGGATAGTAATATACTATCTCCCTTCCTTATGATTTTAACTCCTAGAATCACACTTGCTTCACCCATGTCTTTCATCTCAAACTTAGATCCAAGAAACAATTTTGTTTGAAAAACTATATCATTGCATGTACCAAAAAATTAGCATGTCGTCTACATACAAACATATAATGACATATTCACCATTTTCAGTTCTAGAATACACACATTTATCAACATCATTGGTAGAAAAACCTTCACAAAGTAAAACATTATCAAGTTTTTCATGCCATTGTTTTGGTGCTTGTTTCAAACCATACAAAGATTTTAAAAGTTTGCATACTTTTTCCTTTTGACCTGGGACTACACAACCTTTAGGTTGAGTCATATAAATTTCCTCTTCTAATTCACCATTCAAAAAGGTTGTTTTAACATCCATTTGATGAATTACTAACTTATGGATTGATGCTAATGCTAGCAACACACAGATAGAGGAAATCCTAGTAACAGGTGCAAAAGTATCAAAGTAATCTATGTTATGTTTTTGAGTAAAAAACCTTTAGCAACTAATCTTGCCTTATATTTTTCTATGGATCCATCAGGATGGTACTTTTTCTTAAAGATCCACTTACAAGCAATGGGTTTTGCTCCTTTAGGCAGATCTACTAAGGTCCATGTATTATTTTTCTTAATTGAATCAAGCTCAGTTTTAATGGCCTTATCCCAATGTTTAGCATTAGGAGCACAAGTAGCTTCTAAAAAACTTATTGGATCATTTTCAACTAGATAAGTGTAAAAGTCATCTCCAAATGAGGTTTCCTTTCTCTGTCTTTTACTTCTCCTAACATCCTCACTCAAGGCATCACTAGCACTATCTATAGGTTGTTCAGATGTACCACTACTCTTTAAAGGAAAGATGTGTTCAAAGAACTCAACGTTTTTCGTGTCTACTATAGTGTTACGTTCAATTATATCACTATTAAGAACTAAAAACCTATAGGTAGCACTATGTTCTGCATATCCTAAGAACATACAATTAGATGTTTTAGAGCCTATTTTCCTTTTCTTAGGATCAGGTAACATCACTTTAGCTAAACACCCTCACACTCTTAGGTATTTCAAATTAGGTTGATAACCTTTCCACAACTCATAGGGTGTTTTACTAGTTTTCCTATGTGGTATCCTATTTTGCCAAAAACACGCAGTAAGAAGAGATTCACGCCCATAAATTATCAGGAGCATTAGAACTAATAAGCATGACATTCATCATTTCTTTAAGAGTCCTATTTTTCCTTTCAGCTACTCCATTAGACTCAGGTGAATACGGTGGAGTTACTTCATGAATAATACCTTCTTTTACACAATAATCATTAAATAAAACATATTCACCACCTCTATCTGATCTAATTCTTTTAATTTTCTTATTCAGTTGATTTTCTACTTCCGCTTTATAAGTTAAGAACATGTCAAAAGCTTCATCCTTATGTTTAATTAAATACACTTTGGTGTATCTAGAAAAATCATCTATAAAAGTTACAAAATAATTTTTACCACCTCTAGACATGGTTTGTTTTAAATCAGCAAGGTCGGTATGAATTAAACCAAGTATTTCAGTTTGACGTTCTACAAAGTGACATGTTTTCTTCGTTATTTTAGATTCTACGCATACATCACATTTACTACTTTGTTTGCCATGCATTTTGATTAATCCTAGTCGATGCAATTTTATAACATATGAAGAATTCACATGTCCTAATCTAGCATGCCATATATCATACAAAGTCAACAATATAAGCAGAAGATTTAGATTCATTCATAATTTCAGAAATGTTTAATACAAAAAGGCCTTGATCACAATATCCCTTTCCCACAAAAACATTGTTTTTTGTCATAACAATTTTGTTAGATTCAAATGACACTTTAACCCCAACTTTGCTTAGCAATGCCACAGAGATCAAATTAACTCTAATTGATGGCACATGTAGCACATCATTCAAAGCTAGAGTTTTTCCAGATGTGAGCTTCAGAAGAACTTTTCCTTTTCCTAGGACAAGAGTTGTCCTGGAGTCACTGAGATATACTTATTCTTCTCCATCCCCCACACTTGTGTAGGAGGTAAACACATTTCTGTTTGCACAGATGTGTCTGGTAGCCCCAGAGTCTACCACCCATTTGCTCACATTTGTCACAAGGTTTACTTGTGAAACGACTGCCACAATAGTATCTTCCCCTTCGACTAGATTTGCCTTAGGAGGATAGTCGTTTTTGGCCCTATGTCTGCACTGAGGTGCATGATGGCCTGACTTTCCACAAACAAAGCAATTACCCTTTTTCTTGAAAGTGGGGTTAGTTCCACTAGGACGAGAGAATTTGTTATTAGGTTTCTTTTTGTGATCAAATTTTTTCTCGTACCTTTTTGGAGCTGATTTGTCTTCTATCACGTTTGCTTTGGCAGACAAAGCTTTGGCCTTTGCAGCAGCGCATTCCTTCCTGTTTGTGTCTTTGATGATGATGTGGGTGATCAGATCTGATAGAGACATATGTTTCTGTCTGTGCTTCAGTTGTTGTTTGTAATCCGTCCAAGATTGTGGGAGCTTTTCGATCAAGAGTTCGGACACGAATTCATCCGGCAAGGTTATGCTTTCAGTTTTGATATCTTCAATCAGCTTGTGATATTCGTTTATTTGGATTTTGATGTCTTTGCCTTCGATCATCTCCCAGCGGTAGTAGTTTGCAATTATGAACCTTTGTCTGACGATGTCTGCGACAGTATATTTGAGGATAAGAGAATCCCAAATATATTTTGCATTCTTATAAGAAGCATAAACATCGAATAAATCGTTAGATAACACACTAAGTAAAGTGTGACGACATACCTTATTTGCATGGATCTAGTCGTCAACTTGTTTCGCAGCCGTGGTTGAGTCGGGTTTGGCAGTTGTAAGTGCAAGAGCAACTCCGTACATGTCCAATAAGGTGGACACGCGTTCCTGCCAACGTCGGAAATTCTGACCGGTGAGGACTTCAATTTTGGAGACATCCGGAAATGGTTTCACAAAAATGGTTTGCGTTGTGGAAACAACATTTGATGTTCCCTGAGCAACGTTGTTGTTGTCGTTCGTATTTTCAGCCATAAGTCCTTACGATTGTAGTAATTTAGGCTTTAAAACGAACAAAAAGATTTCCCGAGGCGTGAGTAATCACTGTCCATAAGGACTTATCCGCGGTGTATTACGCAAGTCCCCCAGGATACAACAGGAACTTCTCGGTAATTTCCGAAGATCAGAACTAGCAAGTTTCTCTTTAAAAGAGTAATACCAAATAGAACCCAGAAATATTATAATAATAAAATAATGAGGAGAGAGAAAACTAAAAATTTAAAGGAGATAGGAAGAGGGGTTTCACGATGGTGTTGGGTGAAGAAGATGAAGAAGGTGAGTGAGAGTTGTGTCATTTATGAAGCAAAGGGTTGCGGCTTTTATAGATGAAGAAAGTAACTGCATCCCACTACATGAGCAACTCTGCTTCCCACGGTCAAGGCGGTTCCGAGCTGTTGCTGAGAGAAAGACTACGCCTTCCCGGAGAGTGCGGAGCAGATCTGGGTTTGTTGAGAGCACGCACGTTCTGAGAGACCCATTCAAGGTAGGAACCGTTATTGGAGGTCCCCTTAGGTTGCGGAACATTGGGACTCTATCCCATGTTGAACCTCTGCGAAACGAGGGTTTCGAACGTTGGTCCTCTACGAACAAAGGTTTTGGAGGTTTGTGCGCTCACTCAGATTTCCGTTTCTGCACATACTTTGTTTCTAGGTTTTCTGTTTTGCAATATTATAGAATCTGTTTTACAAATAGAGATTCTGTTTTACAACAAACTTAACCAAGTGGTTAAGTAAGTGTGAAGGTTCACTTCTAGAGGGCAAAGGAAAAATAAAAGTATATGGTGATTGATGATGAAGGGCGAAAATTAAATGAACATGGAAGGAAACATAAAAGCATGATGGAAACCGAATTGACAATGGAAGAAAATAAGAACATAAGAACACAAAGATAAATGGAGTAATGGAAAAATGGAAGAGATGAAGGAAGGAAATGCTTATGAGATGGAAGCGATTTGGTCACGCCACTTGGAGTGTGGTCTTCCTCCAAGATAAGTGAGATGACTGCCACTTGAGAGCTCTCCAATCACTCAAGATGAGACCTAATGCTAAGAGGAAACAAGCCCCACAAATACCTCACATAATTTGTTCAGAGTAACTTTTCTATTCAAATTGAACATGAAAATACATGGAGTAAGACACCTTATTTATAGGAATGAGTGCCTTGGAAAACAAGAGGAGCAAGGATAGGATGGTAAATGTGTGAGGGGCTGCCTTTAGGGTTTGACTAAGTAAAAAATGCATCATAGGCTTAATGTTCTACAAACGAGGCCAATTTCCCTTCCTAAAGGGATAGAAACAAGCTAAAATGATAACTACACCCCTTATTATGCTAAAGGCACGTTATTCTAGTCTATCTTGCTATTTGGACCTATAAAGTGAGTCCAAATTATTTACAACATGTTTTAATTTTAAGAAGACTAGAAGAAAGAACATTTGATGTTCTGGTCTTTGCCCATTTCTTCTTCTGGTGAGGTCTGCTAGATCCTTGGTGGGGTCTTCATTTGAAAGTTGAGATGACTTCTCATAGTGTGAATGGTCATGTGAGTCCTTGGTCATATCCTTGTTGGCTTGGATTGTATCATGCCCCCTAGGTTTTTGAGAATCCAACCTCGAATTTAGAACTCCTGCAAATAACGTAGTTATTTTGTTCACATATAAAAGAGTGCAAGGTGTGGAAAGTGAAACAAACTTATGTTCTTTAAGCTTGGGGAGTTCAAAAGGAGAATCTCTACATACAAGCCATTTTGGGAAAAAATAATTGGGGATGAAAGGACTTGGTGATATAAATCCTCTCAAAAGGTGGATTCCTTTAGGAGGTGTTTGATGTTCATCTCAATATTTCTTTGTCCAAGATGTCAAATAATTAGTTTTATTTGGTAATGAAAAAGATAAGGAAGAAGGACACCTTGAAGGTGCAGTTGGTAGCATGGCACGAGTCAACATGATTGATTTAGTTGTGTAAGATGATATGTTGTGACCCGATTTATCTTTTCTTTCTTTCTCTTTTTCATTTTCTCTTTTGTTTTTCATTTTTATTTGGTCCTCATGGACCTCTTTTGGTGAGAGAGATTTTAGTGTGACCTTATGCCCATGGAAGGTAAAAGAGATTTTGTTGGTAAGGCCATCATGTAAAGTTTTCCTATCAAATTGCCATGGCCTACCTAAAAGAATGTGTGTGGCTTCAATAGGTACAAACATCACACAAGACCTCATCCTTGTACTTACCAATTGAGAAGGCTATGAGGACTTGTTTATTTACTATTTCCCCCCCCCCTCTTCACTTAGCCATTGAAGCTTGTAGGGATTTGCATGAGAGATGGTGGGTAACCCAAGCTTGTCCACCACTCTTGTGCTTGCCACATTTGTACAACTACCCTCATCCACAATTAAGGAACACAACTTGTAATTAATGAGACACCTAGTGTGAAAAATGTTTTCTCTTTGACTTTCATCAAAAGGTTGTTGGACTTGGCTAAGCATGCGCCTCACTACTAACAAGTCTCCCTCACATGGAATTTCACACTCTTCCTCACTTTGGTTCCTAGAAGTGGTAGGGGACCTAGACCTTTGAGAGTTATGATCACTCATGACAGCCCTCTCTTTAACCATCATATTTCTCTTAGAAGGACAATTGGCTGCAATATGCCTAAAAGCTAGACACTTAAAACTTTTTTGATTGGAGGTTTTGGTGGATGACTTAGGTGTATAAGTGGAGGGTTTAGAATTTCTAGGATTGTAAGTGGAATCTTTCACAAAATTTGAAGGAAAAGTTTTTGAAGAAACTTTGTTTTTGTCTTTCCAAGATGATTTGTAGAAGCCATCATTATGAGTGGTTTTGAAATGAGTTTTCTTTGAAAGTTGAGATTCAACCTTGATGGCTAGGTTAACCAATTTTTCCAATGAGGAATACTCATACAGTTCTACCACATCTTTGATTTCTCTCCTTAATCCACTTACAAATCTAGCTATTTTAGACTCTTCACTTTCATGCATGTCAATTTTAGTTAAAGTAGTTTCAAGATCTTAAAGTACTCGTCTACACTTCTAGGTCCTTGTTGAAGCTGTTGGAGCTTCAACAAGAGTTCCTTCTTATAGTGAGGAGGAACAAACCACGCGTGCATGCATAATTTTAAATCGTCCCAAGAGACCACAGTTGGCCTCTTGTTTAGTCCAATGTCCATTAAAATTTTGTGCCACCATTGCCTGGCATAGTCTAAAAACTCTAGGGAAAATAACCTAACATTTTGGTCATCTTGGACCTCATACACATTGAAAATTTGTTCTACCGTAGCTTCCCATCCTAGATATACATTGGGATCACTTTCCCCATTAAAAATTGGCAATTTATTAAAAGGGAAAGATGGCTTGGATGGTTGGTGTGGGTGGCACCTTTCATCATATTGGTGCATCCTCCACTCTTGCTCTTCTTCTTGGCTATCATAATGGGAGTAACTCCTTAAGGCTCTCCTTTGCTCCCACCTCCTTCCTCTTGGTTGTCTTGTTTGTGCCGTTTCAAACCTTTGCAATCTCTCTTCCAATTGTCGCATGTCTTCTTCTTTTTGGGCTAATGCTCTTTTGGTTGCTGCAAGCTCACCCATAAGAAAGGCCTTTTGGGGAGATTCAGGTTTGGATGATTCCCTCGAAGAAAGATTAGCCATAAAAATTGCACAAAGAGAACAAACAATTAGTGAAAGAAAAGTTAATAACTCTGTCCTCACTTGTGGCACTCTTTTGTGTAGCAAAGAAGAGAATTGAACATAGCACTCAAAAAGAAATTTCTCTCAATAAAGGTCTATCTTAGTGTTGCAAGCTCTCAAATGAAAAAGGAAAAAGCCCTTAACACTTGATCTCAAAACAACCACAACAAAACTAAAGAATTTTAAAAGACAAACAAGAAAAGCTCAAAACAAAAAAGCTAAACCAAGATAAAAAAAGAGATGATGACAAAACTTTAAAGAAAGACAAGAAAGAAAAGCACACAAAAAGACTCTAAGACACTTACTAAACCTTTAACAATGAAGTTTTCTTTTCTTTAGAAATTGTCAAAGCAAAAGGATAAAAATTGCACAAGGTTGAAATCAATTGCCAAATAAAACGAATCCACTATTTTTGGAAATGTTGCTCTTGAAAAGATTGGAACAAACAATTTGCGCAACTTTTTTTTTATACTTGTTTTTGGTTTATGGAAATAAGATGTCCATAATTTTTGTCATGCATATTTTCATTTACCTCCAATTATCACAAAAAGTTTGGGATTCAAATTAATTGATCACTTGAAATCTTTTGTTTGGAACTTAAATCTACTTCTACTAAAACAAACTTCCAAATACTTTTAAACTTTCACAATTAAAAGCAAAGAAAATAGAATCAAAATAGAAGGACTCCTAGAACACTAAAGAACATATGGCTCAAGGCAAAAGAGGCAAGAACAATAAAAGACACAAAAGAACATTCAAAAGGTGAACAAAGTTATTGAATAACAATAAGATCGAATTGAAAAGCAAGAAAGTAAAAGGCTGAAATTAAACGTGCTTGAATGTAAAGATAAGAAACTAAAGGTGCTTGAATGTAAAGACAAGGAATTAAAGGTGCAAGAAAAATAAAGTGCCAAATCAACTCAAAGCAAAATAAGCTCAAGAACCTAAGCTCTGGATACCACATGATGTGAGTTGATTTTAAATTTAGGCATTTTATATGTGACACTTTACTTAGGATTGAGACTTTTATCAATTATAGGTGAGAAGCCAAAGAAGATCCCCACTAGACACGAACTTAACCAAGTGGCTAAGTAAGTGTGAATGTTCACTTCTAGAGGGTAAAGGAAAAATACAAGTATATGGTGATTGATGATGAAGGGTGAAAATTAAATGAACATGGAAGGAAACATAAAAGCATGATGGAAACCGAATTGACAATGAAGAAAAATAAGAACACAAAGATAAATGGAGTAATGAAAAAATGGAAGAGATGAAGAAAGGAAATGCTTATGAGATGGAAGCGATTTGGTCAAGCCACTTGGAGTGTGGTCTTCCTCCAAGATAAGTGAGATGACCGCCACTTGAGAGCTCTCCAAATCACTCAAGATGAGACCTAATGCTAAGAGAAAACAAGCCTCACAAACACCTCACACAATTTGTGTAGAGTAACTTTTCTATTCAAATTCAACATGAAAATACATGGAGTAAAACACCTTATTTATAGGAATGAGTGCCTTGGAAAACAAGATGAGCAATGATAGGATGGTAAATGTGTGAGGGACTGCCTTTAGGGTTTGACTAAGTGAAAAACGCACCCTAGGCTTAATGTTCTAGAAACTAGGTCAGTTTTCCTTCATAAAGGGCTAGAAACAAACTAAAATGATAACTACACCCCCTATTATGCTAAAGGCACGTTATTCTAGTCTATCTTGCTATTTGGACCCCTAAAGTGAGCCCAAATTATTTAGAACATGTTTTATTTTTAAGAAGAACAGAAGAAAGAACATTTGATGTTCTGGTCTTTGCCCATTTCTTCTTTTGGTGAGGTCTGCTAGATCCTTGGCGGGGTCTTCATTTGAAAGTTGAGATGACTTCTCATAGTGTGAATGGTCATGTGAGTCCTTGGTCATATCCTTGCTGGCTTGGATTATATCAAGATAGGTTCTCACATGACAACAAACCATATTTGTGTCTGCATAGCCTTCAGCAACCAATGCATACACTAACTTCAGATATATGTGCTACCAAAGATCAACATACAGAAATCTTCAAGCTACCTTACAAAGCCCACAACCTTAGCTGCCACAAGGCCATCCAAAAACAACCAATCCACCAACTCTAGAACCAACATAACATTTCCCTTCTTTTGTTTAAAAATTGAAACAATTGTCGAGATACACTATTATTCCAGCCAGCAATGGAACAAAGCCAATTTGCGGCAACTGTTCGTGCCCTTCAAAACCCATGTATTCACCATCATGTTTTATTTTACAGCATCAACACAAAACTACCCAATCCACTAGAAGGTTCTTGCAATAATCGAGACATTCCTAGTCCCTTATTCACCTGCAAACCCAGAATTAAACCCCATGTACCCTTACTAGCATTCCTTTTATCGAACACTAAGA